>NC_057806.1:97215082-97515082 GCF_018294505.1 Triticum aestivum | reverse complement strand
TAGAGAGGCCGCCCTGTTGGAGTGGAACAGCTCCAGGGCCCCGAGAACACCCTCGAAGAACATATTCAGCCTGGTATTAGGACTCACGTTTGGCTCTGGGACGTACCTCACGTTTGGCATCCCCATGGTAGCCAGCTGTGTGGTGATCCTGCCGGTGACATCAGCGAGGCGGCTGATCCAGAGCTTCTCGCCCGCCACGAACTCTGTGTAGCTGGCGGCGTCGTTCTTCCGCAGCTGCCTCTCCTCCAAATTCTTGGTTAGGGTCCCCTCTCGGGCCCTGCCCTCTAAGAGCGTCCCTTCAAGGCTCTCCAGCTTCAGCTTCAGGTCCTTGATGGACTCGTTGGCCGTGGAGAGTAGCTCGGCCTTCTCGAGAACTGCGGCCTGCGCGTCAGCCAAAGTGCCTTTGGCTACATTCCTCTCCCCCGTCGGCTCCTGGACCTGCCTCTTTAGCCCGTCACGCTCCGCCTCTAGCTCGTTCACCTTGTCGGCATGGACCTGGGCCTGAGCATTGCGGGCCTCCTCGTGCCTCTGCTCCAGTTCCCGGGTCCGCTGCACGACGAGCTCCTGGACCTCCTTGTCCTTGACATGGAGTGTCGCGGTGAGCTTCTCCTCGTGAGTGGCAAGATCCTCCTCCTGGGAGTTCAGCTCAGCCTGGTGCAGGAGCCGAGCGGCCTCCTTCTTGGAGGCCTGCCGACTCGCCGTCTCCTGGGCCTTGTCGATGTTGGTCTGCTTCATGACAAGCTCTAGCTTGTGCTCAGCCAGGGCGGCCTTGAATTCCTCACAGGCCTGGCAGAACCAAGCCTGCGCCTCGGCGATGTGCTCTTCGAGGTCCGCCTCCGCCTTGTCCACCGCTGCCATCCTGGACTTGGCCTTGTCTAGGCGGGCACGGTGACGCGCCTGGAGCTTGTGGAAGCTGGCACTCATGCCCTGGAGGAGCCGCTCTTCCTGGGAACCGCCGTTGCTGACGCTCGGTCCGTTGACGACCTCAAGCCCGGTGGCGCCAAGCACCTCATCGTCAAACACCTCCCCCACGGCGGGCGCCCTGGTGCTCGCCGTCCATGGGAGGTGGACGAACAAGTCGTCGCCCACCTTCAGGTGTTTTCCCGAGCCAGAAGCCACGGAGGAGGAAGGCTGGTCGCCTACCACCTCCTCCTCCTCGGCAGCGGCCTTGCTGGTCTCCCCAACGGGCACCTTGCTGGCCTCCTCAGCAGTGGCCTCACCGGGTTCCCCGGCAGGCCCCTCAGCGGCATCCTCGGCAGCATCCTTGGCGGCCTCCTCAGCGGAGATCTTGCCGGCCTCGGCCGCGGCCTCTCTGGCGACATCTCTGATGACGGTGTCCACGTCCTCCCGGTCCGCCGAGGAAGGATCTAGGTACCGAGAAGGAGAATGAGGCAAAGCCAAGATCAAAAACTTGAAAGAAGAAAAATGAGCAGGGACGGGAGACAAACAACTTACCTGCGCCAAGCTGGGACGAAGTGGCCCCCTCCCTAGCGGCATTCGGTGCCGGGACGGAGCCGCCGGTGCCCGGGTTCACCTCCTCCTCCTCCTCCGTGCGCATGGGCTCGGTGCTTGGCGCCCTTGCCGGGGACCCCCCTCGGGGAGGCGTGGTCGATGGGGGCGGCACGTTGGGGGTGGCCCTCAGTGGCTCCTCCTGTTGCCGTTCTCCTCCTGCAACCACGACAAGATCAGCACCAGGAAATTGTGCCCCAGCACACATAAAATTGGAGCGAGTGATGAACGCACACTGGGGGCTCGGCCGGGGGCTGCTCTTCACCACCACCAGCGGCGTACTCGAGGTGCTTGCTGGGGGCTGGCTGCCCGCCGAAGCCTTGACCCTCTTCGCCACCCTCTGGGCCAGCGTCTCCCTATCCATGCGAAGATGAAGACAAGTTAAGAAGAGTGGCACGGTCCGAGGGGACGGAGATGACAAAAGACAAGGCACTTACTCATCCTACGCCTCTTCTTCCGTGGCCTTCCTCTTCCCCCTCGGGCTAAGTGATACGAGGTCGAAGAAGACCTCCATGTCGTCACCTGCGGGAGGAGGGGAAGCAGGTGGAGTTGGGGGACGCTTGGACGAAGATGGGGCAGCTGTTTTCTTCTTCGCCACCGCCACCTTCACTGCCTTCCCCGCCGTCGCGACCCTCGTCTGGCGCATGGGCGCCTCCAAAGGTTGTTGCTGTTGTGCGGCCCTTCTAGGCCAGACCGGTTCACCAAAAACGGCCCGCCACAGGCACGCCCTCTCCCCATGACCGGGGGCTTGACAGCCTCAGCCTCCTCCTCAGACGACTCGTCAGCATCGTCTTCGATGAGAGGGCCCCGGTGCCAGCTCTGCTGTCCTCCCCAGCGGATTCCGCCCACTAGGCGAGCTCCTTCTCCTCCGTGGCCGTTGCGGCCTCATCCTCCACGCCGCCGGTCTCCTTGGCGAGCTCCGCCTCCGCCGCCTTGGCGGCGATGTAGTCCGGCTCTGCCTGGGTGGTGTCCTGGATGAGCCGCAGCTACTCGTGGACGTACTTATCCACCAAGGTGTCGAAGAACTCCTGCACCTGATCCTCCTCCAGCTCGGCCCAATTCGGGTCAAGGCCGTGCGCATTGAAGTCCGGCATCATGGCGATGATGTCGGTTTGGCGAGAATTGTTGCTCAGCGGGACTACCCCCGCCGACAACCCGAATAAAGGCCCCTTGGCAAGCATCCTGACTTTCGCGGCCTTACTGGCCCTTTCGGCCCTACCGTCACGGCTCACTTCGAGTTGGAAGAGCTGCTGGCAGAAGTGGGCGTGCTCCATCACCGTGAAGTTGCAGTTCAGGCCAAAGCAGAGCCGCATGATGTCGGCCGCGTTGCTGAAAAGCCAAGCCGGCCTCCCCTTGTTGCGTAGAAGAGCGATGCGACGGCGAATGAAATCCACCCCAATCATCTCCAGGGTTAGCCCGGCAGCAGCGAGGCGGTGGATCCTGGTGGTGGTGACCGTGAGCCTCCCATCCTGGGTGTCGATATCGCCCCAGTCATCTCTGTGGACCGGCGGCGTCTGGCAAACTTGGCAAAACTCCTGAGGGTCCTCCTCCTCAATCCAGCACCACCGGCTCCGCCATTCCTCCCACCTCTCCTTCTGTGCGCCCTTTGGATACGTCCCCTTCTCCAGGGGCCTTGGGATACAAGTGACACAACCAGAGATAGCGCCTCCCTTCTGGATCCGAGGATAAAAGTAGTGGCGGAAGAGCGACGTGCTGGGAAGCACTCCTGCGAAGCCCTCGCAGAGATGGGCAAAAAGAGCCATGCTCTCCACGACGTTTGGAGTGAAATCCAGAAGATGGAAGCCGTAGGTGTGCATGACGTCATTGAAGAAATCAGAGAAAGGGGGGTAGAGGCCACATGAAAAGTAGTCGACGAAGAATGGGTACCGATTCGGGGCAGCCTTGGCGCAACCAGCGGGGATGACGCGCGTGGCCGGAGGCCCCATCATCTCTCCCCCTGTCTTGCACCCCCACAGGGGCCTGAAGTTGTCCCGGAGGTGGACTGCGTCGACCTTGAGGGGAAGTAGGCGAGTTGCGTCCGCCGCACCGCCGACTCGCTCTCCGACGGCTCCTTCCCCCCAGCGTCCTTGGACACTCCTTTGCTCTTGCTGGTCTTGGGTGCCATGGCGGCTACAAGAGGTGGAGGAGAAAGGCAGCGAAAACGCGGCGGCGGCGAGCGAGAGCAAAGGCTTGAGGAAGAAGGAGGGGACGGCGGTTCCAAGATTGGAGAAGACACAGTGGGTAAATGGGCAGCGCGCCCGCGGTTGTTCCCTTTTACGGGGAAGGCGTGGATCGCCTCTTTGCCACGATGTGACGCATGCGTGCGGAAACCCCCCACGCACGACCCCCCATGTCACGCATGACCCTCCACGTCACGCGTTCAACACGGGTCATGGGGAAGCGCATCGGACGGGAAATTACTGCGGTAAAAATCCGCCCACCTGCCCGCGCACCGTTGTGGGCCTAGCCCAACAACGCGTTGCGCTTATGTGTGGCCCAGGCCCAGGGGCTCCTGTCGGTGTACAAAAGTAGGGGCTCTCCTTTTGCACCCCTTTACTTCTGCACAGGCAGTCAGAGCCGCACCCATGACCACACTAAGCAGGGCATGGGAGGGATGCCGGAGCACAAGACGACCAGAGCAATGCCAAGACCAGAGACGCAAAGAGAGCAAGAGGGTGAGGTGGACTCCCCCAGCAAGATTCTTGCCGGGATGGCTTCCGTAGCCTTGGCAAGATCCTTGCCGGGGCAACTTGCCTGACGCCAGTAGAGCGCGCCACCCTTGAGCCCAAGGGGTTCCCATGCCATATTGGAACCAAGGCTCGGGAGGCACCTCGTGGTGGCATGCAGATCTTTGTAGAGATC
The DNA here is from genome assembly GCF_018294505.1 of Triticum aestivum. NCBI lineage: Eukaryota > Viridiplantae > Streptophyta > Magnoliopsida > Poales > Poaceae > Triticum > Triticum aestivum. Next base: position 97,510,711 of record NC_057806.1, on the reverse strand, counting down.
ATAGATACACAAGAGAAGATGAGAACCAGAAGATGACGATCCTTGGCGAGATCCTTGCCAAGGAGATCCACGAGACCCCTGGCAAGACCCTTGCAGGGGATGACCGCGGTGCCATGGCAAGACCATTGCCAGGACCTCGACAAGACCCTTGCCGAGGACGTCTGCGAGGCCGCGGCCAGGCCCGCGTCCGCCAAGCCTCCACCGCCGCTCCCATACAGCTGCCACCTCGACCAGCTGGGTGGGCATCTGCGTGGCAGCGCGCGGCCTCTACACCAACTCAGCAAGCACCTGTGTGGTGGCATGCAAATCTTCGTGAAGGCTCCACCACCATGCTAGCCCAACAGCCAGCCAACGTGGCATTACAACGCCTCGTCATCTTGGACGTGCGTAGGAGCCAAGCGAGGCGACGACATCTGGGACAAGCTTCTTTGCCGTCCCCAAGAAAGCAAGAGGGGCACGTCAGCAGCACATTAAATACATTTGTCCTACGATGCCAGGGGATAGACTCAGCCCCTGTACACCTTTCCACCTCATGTGTGCCAGTGCGGCAACCCATTTTTGTCTATAAAAGGAGGCCCAGGGCATACTGGAGGGGGATTCGGATCTTTTGTACTAGAGAGCTACTGCAACTAGTTCAAGAACGCAAGAACACCTAAATACACATCAAAGCGGGACTAGTGTTTTACGTGTCTCCGTGGCCCGAACCTAGGGAAACGATTTGTGTGTTGACCGCCAGACCTGCTCTTCGCACAACCCCGCGCCCGCCAACCGTATAAGGGATCCCAGTGACCCAATAGGTGTCGTTTCCCACCAACACCTCAGCCTCCCCGTCACAATGGCTAGAACCCGGTTAGTCCACCTACAGCTCATGCTAGATTGAATCCGAGCACGGCTCGCGGGCTGGAAAGGCAAGGTCATCCCTCTCACCGGACGCCGACTGCTGGTCCGTTGCGACCTTTCGGCCATACCCACCTTCACCCTGACTGTCCCGTGGGTGCCCAAAAAGCTCTTCAAGGAGATCGACAAAGCTTGTCATCGCTTCTTATGGGCACATGATGAGGAGGTGTCGGGAGGAAAGTGCAAGGTCGCCTGGAACTTAGTCACCCAGCCGGAAGAAGATGTCGGCCTTGGCATCCACGATCTGACGCAATTTGCGCGGTCCCTCCGACTCAGATGGCTCTGGTGGAGCTAGCAACGGCCAGCAAGACCCTGCATGGGCACCGGCACGCCTTGTGATGATGGTGATCCCGCCCTTTTCGCCGCGTCCACGACCGTCACCATAGGAGACGGCACCACGGCCTCCTCCTGGCACTGCAATTGGCTCGGAGGGTGTCCCCTGTGCTCCACCTACCCCCTCCTATACAGCCACTCCTCCAGGAAGAACATGCCAGTGTAGGAAGCGATCGTGCCGCAAGCGGTCGCTCTGGCCCACGAGCTCCGGGCCACGGCTCCGGCGCTCCAGCAGCACGTTAGGGACAGCATCGCGTGGAATCTGACCAACTGGGGGCAGTACACCACCAGTTCGGCATACAAAGCGCAGAAGGAGGGAGGCAGCGATAGTGGTTTCAAGACGAACATCTAGAAGGTGTGGGCGCTAGGCAAGAACAAGATGTTCCTATGGTTCCTCCACCTGGACAGGCTATGGTGCAATGACAGATTGCAGCGACGCGGCTGGCCAAACGGGTACTTCTGCCCACTCTGCATGCACAACCTCGAGAGCTCGGTGCACCTTGTCTGGGACTGCCCGATAGACGGGCAGGTGTGGATAACGGTGGCAACATGGATGGGATGCGCAACCCTGCACGGTCGTTGCTGCCGCCGTGGCTACCAGGAAAGGCGTCAAGTCCATGATCGTGCTCATCTCTGTTGGCAAATCTGGATGGAGAGGAACTGCTGCACCTTCAAGGGGAAGCAGCCGAGCCTGGCCAACATCATCAGCTGCTGCTGCTCGGACATGGAACAATGGCGGATCGCGGGCACAAAATGCTTAGAGCACCCCTTCGGGAACGTACCATGATATATCACCATGTTTCGAATTCTTGTTTCTAGCTCCTTTTTTTCTTTCGCCCACCGATCACTTGATCAAACTCCTGTCGCTCTCTTCTGCTAAGCTAATGAAACCCAACAATGCTGGATAGTTCAAAAAAAAAGAAATTAGAAAACAAGCAAACTATGCATTGAAAACAGAATCTGACAAAAACAGAACAGTCTGTAGTAATCTGTACTCTAACCATACATCTTCTACTCCAAAAATTCTGAAAAATAAGGAAAATGTGGGAAATTTGTCTATTAACCTTCTGCAAAAAGAATCAGCATTTTAGCACGCTTCTGTTAAAAATGAGAATTTTTTTCCTGAGCACAAAAGTTTCTGTTTTTCAGCAAGATCAAATCAACTATCATCGTAAGCCATCCCGAAGGTCTTACTTGGCACTTTATTGAAACAAAAGCTATAAAACATTATTACTACAGTAGCCTAATCATGTGAACACACAAAAACAGTAGGGGTAAATGTTGGGTTGTCTCCCAACAAGCGCTTTTCTTTAATGCCATTTTAGCTAGGCATGATGATTTCAATGGTGCTCACATAAAAGATAAGGATTGAAACATGAAAAGGAGCATCATGAAGCATATGACTAGCACATTTAAGCCTAACCCACTTCCTATGCATAGGGATTTTGTGAGCAAACAATTCATGGAAGCAAGAACCAACTAGCATAGGAAGGCAAAACAAATGCAACTTCAAAACGTTCAACACATAGAGAGGAAACTTGATATTATTGAGATACATAGAAGCATGTGTTCCTCTATCATAATAATTTTCAGTAGCATCATGAATGAATTCAACAAAATAACTATCACATAAAGCAATCTTTTCATGATGCATAAGCATAGAAATTTTATTACTCTCCACATAAGCAAAATTATTCTCATGTATAGCAGTGGGAGCAAACACAACAAAATAACTATCATGGGATTGAAAATAAGAATCATGATGACAAGTTTCATGCTTATAATTATTCTCTATAACATATATGTCATCACCATAATCATCATAGATAGCAACTTTGTTGTCACAATCAATCGAAACCTTTTCCAAAATAGTGGATTCATCACTAAATAAAGTCATGACCTCTCCAAATCTACTTTCATCAATATAATCATCATAAATAGGAAGCATGCTATCATTATAACAAATTTGCACATCAAATCTTGGGGGACTAAAAATATCATATTTATCAAACATAGCATCCCCAAGCTTATGGCTTTCATATCATTAGCAGCATGGATATTCAAAGAATTCATACTAACAATATTGCAATCATGCTCATCATTTATACCAAATATTCTACTGAATTCTTCTTCTATCAATTGACCACAATTTTCTTTAACATCATTTTGACGAAAGATATTATAAAGATGATCAATAATATGATGCAACCTCAATTCCATTTTATTAGTTTTATTTTATCAACCAAACTAGTGATAAAATAAGAAACTAAAACATTCAATTGCAAGATCTAAAGATATACCTTCAAACACTCACCCCCCCCGGCAACGGCTCCAGAAAAGAGCTTGATGTCTAATACGCAACTTTATTCTTGTAGACACGTGTTGGGCCTCCAAGCGTAGAGTTTTGTAGGATGAAGATGGTCTCTCTCAAACAACCCTGCAATCAAATACAAGAAATCTCTTGTGCCCCCAACACACCCAATACAATGGCAATTTGTATTGGTGCACTAGTTCGACGAAGAGATGATGATAAAAGTGTAATCTAGATGGTAGAAATATATTTTTATAATCTGAATAAATAAAAACATCAAGGTAGCAAATAGTAAACGGGCACAAAAACGGTATTGCAATGCTTCAAAATGAAGCCTAGGGTCCGTACTTTCGCTAGTGCAATCTCTCAACAGTGCTAACATAATTGGATCATACAACCATCCCTCAACGTGCAACGAAGAATCACTCCAAAGTACTTATCTAATGAAGCACATAAGACGGAATTGTTTGTAGGGTACGAAACCACCTCAAAGCTATTCTTTCTGACCAATCTATCCTAGAGTTCATACTAAAATAACACAAAGCTATTCTTTCCGATCGATCTAACCAAGAGTTCGTACTAAAATAACACCAAAGCAAATTCAGATTCATAATATTCAATCCAACACAAAGAACTTCAAAGAGTGCCCCAAGATTTCTATCGGAGAAACAAAGACAAGAACGTGCATCAACCCCTATGCATAGATTACCCCAATGTCACCTTGGGAAACCGTGAGTTGAGTGCCAAAACATATATCAAGTGAATCAATAGGATACCCCATTATCACCACGAGTATTCAATTGCAAGACATATATCAAGTGTTCTCAAATCCATAAAAGTATTCAATCCGATAACAGCGAAATCTCAAAGGGAAAAACTCAATTCACCACAACAAGATAGAGAGGGGAAAACACCATATGATTCGACTATATTAACAAAGCCTGCGATACATCAAGGTCATGATAGCTCAAGAACACGAGAGAGAGAGAGAGAGAGAGAGAGAGATTAAACACATAGCTACTGGTACAAACCCTCAGCCCCGAGGGTGGACTTCTCCCTCCTCATCGTGGTAGCCGCCGGGATGATGAAGATGGCCACCGGAGACGATTCCCCCCTCCGGCAAGGTGCCGGAACGGGGTCTAGATTGGTCTTCGGCGGCTATAGAGCCTTGCGGTGGCGGAACTTCTGATCTAGGTTAACCCCAAGGGTTTTTGGAATATTCTAGAATTTATAGGGCGAAGAGGGGATGCGGGAAGCCACCGAGGTGGGCACAACCCACCTGAGCGCGCCTGGGCCCCCAGGCGCGCCCAGGTGGGTTGTGCCCCCCTCGGGGCACCCCCTAGGTGATGCTCTGGCCCATTGGTGGTCTTCTGGTCCATAAAAAATCCACGAAAAGTTTCTTGGTGTTTGGACTCCGTTTGATATTGATTTCCTGCGATGTAAAAAAAACAAGCAAAATACAGCAACTGGCACTGGGCACTGGGTCAATAGGTTAGTCCCAAAAATGATATAAAGTTGCTATAAAATGATTGTAAAACATCCAAGAATGATAATATAACGGGATGAATACTTCATAAATTATAGATACATTGGAGACGTATCAACAAGTGTACCAGCTATGTCTTCAACTTCATCATCTGGTCTGACAAACAACAGGTCAGTTGAAGCTAAACACTGAGGGAGCCCAGGAGTTTGTCTTCAGATACGAAGAACAACCAGTAAATCCAGGTAGTCATAATCCTTCTTGATGCCTTTGGCAGCCAGCTGCTTGCGAGAATAATGTTGCCATAGGAGAGTCCAAGAGCACTTCTTTGCCTCCTTCTCATGCAAAAGGGTTTGGCGAGCATAGTTATGAATCAGATTCAACTTAGTCATCAACTCCAGCTTTTCTTTTTGATCCAGCTTGATGTGGCTTTCCAATGCTTGCTGTGTGCGAATGCAGATTTCATACAGAGATGGATTTTCAATACGAGGGATATCAACCTTGGCTTTCTTAACCTTCGGAGCAGTTTCAAATGCAGACGCGGTGCCAGCAACATCAACAGGAGCCTTTCCCTTGCCAGTATCCTTCACTATACAGAGAGTGTCACGTACTGGTGGCATGAATTTTTTTGGACCATAGGGGTAGAAGAATTTTCACCAATGAGCTGCTCAATTGCATGCATGAACCACGGGGCATATAACTTCAATGATTGGGGGCTGTCAGTAGCACAAGCCCAATTTCGAATGAATATATCCGGAACATCAAACTGAATTCCTTGATAGATGGCCAGAAGAGCATTTCCCACAATGCCATTGATAGAATCTGGTCTATTGGTTGGCATGAGAGAATTGCATAGCATATAAAACATCACTTTGTTTTTGGCCAACTTCTTAGCATCTACATCAATGCATTCATCTTCAACCAAGTTGGGGTCCATCAGCATGTGAAGTTGTTCTTCGGACACTTCCTAGTAATGCAGCTTGCGTTCACGATTCTTTTAAAACTCACATGGAGGAAGATTTAGGCTAGCTAAAAACTGATCTGCCAAGCACTTGATCTTTTCCCTTCTGGTCATCCATTCGAGGATCCATGTTAAGCTATCTCCAAGCTCTCCTAAGATGTACAAAGTGGCATAGAATTTATGGATTACCTCTCGATTCCATCCATGATTGAAGTGAATAAATCCCTTTAAGAATGCAAGCTCCAAATGCTCGATGGCATGGTGGAAGCAGGGTATCTCTTCAAGCTTAGCAAAGTTCAATATCCTATGATTTAAAATCCAATTCTTGTCGAACAAAATTCGGGCATAATACACAACTTGTTCTTCAGTCCAAATCCTCGGTGACCGTGAAGTCCTTTCTCCTTTGTACAAGCTTGTCCCAAAGAATGCTAGCTTCAAAAGTTGAAGCTACTCATTGAATGCATGACCATTTGAGCAAAATTCAGTAGGGAATAGGGGAAATGATTCCTGGGGATTTTTCAGTACTTCTTCACCGCTCATTTCCGTGGGCCGAACATCATCAGATGCTGGCAAATCTTCACCGATTGGCTTGAGTGGAGCAAGAGGCCTTTTCAACTTTTCTAGCACAGATGGCATAGGAGCACTACTCTTGCCTTCATTTTCTTTCGCCGAAACTCCTTCAGCGTTTTTCTAACTTTCAAGCACTAGGGCCTTTTCTTTCGGTGCACTTTCAACAGACGGAGGCACAACAGGTGGTAGAACTAGTTCATGAGCCATGGGCTCTTCAAATTTCTTTTCTTCATGTTCTGGCAGTGAAGCAACAGAAGCAGGAGCAGGATCAACCTCCATCTGGGTAGGGGCACCAGATGACGTGACCAGGGTGGTATTTCCTTAGGAAGCATTTTGCTCCCCCTCAATCTTGTCATCCTCCTTGTTGGCTCTGGAGGGATCAACTTCCATTTCTTTTAGAGGCGATGAAACTGCCTTCTCAACCTCTATCTCTTCATCAATTTTCTCTTCTGGGGCTTGTTGCTCGGGCTGGACATTTCCTTCATAAGGGTTATTCAGAAAGATGTCGATAACATCAGTCTCTTGAGCATCAGAGGTAGGAATGATAACCACCACAGGTTCAGCTTGTTGCATGGGATCATCCTCGTGAGGAGGGGTGGTGGTATCTGCTACAAAGGAGCAATTAATTTGACAGGAGCATTAGTTGCAGCATTCTGAATACGGCGATCTGAGATTGCCTTCAGTTTGCTGGCTCTTGCCTTTGCCTTCTGACAATTTTCTTCTTTTATTCTTTGTTGAGCAAGATCTTCTTGACATTTGTTCTCATCATTCCTTCGGTCACACAGTTGAGGAACATCTATCTTCAGCCATGAGTGCCACTCAATCTTATTATTCCTCATAACAGTGAGAGTTTTTGTGAGCTCAAGGATTTCCTTTTTTAGGATTTTCCTTTCAGATTCAGTGCGAGCATCTCTCCTCATTTGCTCGAGGGTTTTCTTTTCCTCGACAACTTGGTTCAGTTCCTTGGTAATCTCTCCTAGCTCAGCAAAGTGTTTTGTTACCAGCTTGGTAACATCATCAGTAAGACCCAAACTGCTCATATCATCAGATTTTTCATCGTAGGAAGCACTTTCAATGACATCAATCATAAGATCGAAGTCATATTTCTGTTCCTTTGTGGAAGCAGGAACAATTTCTTGGTTTTCTTTGCAGGAACTACAGCTTTCTCTTCGGGAAACAGCTTTCTCTTCGCAGGCAAGGCAGGAGAACTCGATGGTTTATCTGAGACTGGAGCACGTGCAATCCTTGGTGACATTCTCAACAGAGGTGAAACTTTCGCTGGTGAGGGAATTTGATATGGCTTGTCAAGAAGAGCTCGTTGATCATACATTGGTATTTCTTTGGAAGCATCTTCATCGGAGGACTCATCTGATGAGGCAGAAGCTACTTTCTTGGATTTTCTAGCAACAGATTTCTTTCTGGAGTCTCAAGGGGAAACTTACTTCCTTGCCTTTCTTTCCTTTCGGGCCGAGGCCTGGTCCTTCTTCTCTTGAATGTCTCGCTGGGTCAACTCTACATTTCTTTGTTGCACTTGATTTTTCTTCGGGGCCTTCGCTTCGCGCTTGGCTTTGGCCTTGGCTCTCATTTCCACTTCTTGAGGAAAATGAGCAGTTGTCTTCAGTGAGTCTGAATGAGCATTTTTAGGAGGAGGTGGATTCGCTTTTTCATCATATGGACCGAGGCAACCTTCAGCGATGCACTCATTCTAGGGTGGATTGAATGCGGACTAGATGTGATATTTCCTTTGGACATTTTCATAATTGAACCACTTCTTTGCCCAATGCTAGTGAATCCTCTAAAGCCTATTATTTCTCTTGGTCGTGGTTTCAACTACGGGTGGAGTTTTATAAGTCTCAGGATCCGACATCTCAACACTAGTGTTCCTTTCTCTATCACGACCACCCTTTTTGGGATTTCCATCAGAAAATAAATTCTTTGAATCGGTGATCTGTTCATCCTCGGGCTAACTATGAGCCGAGAGAATACCATCTTACAACTCTTCCGATTATGATTCATACTTCTTCTTCGAAACTTTTGGTGTCTTCAAAGATTTTGCTGCAACAGTCAGTCTCTTTTGTTCGACCAGGATGCGGCTTGAAGCTACATCGGTATTTCCCCAAAGAGGAAGGGATGATGTAGCACATCGATGGTGGGTATTTCACTCAGTGATGAAACCAAGGTTATCGAACCAGTAGGAGAAGCAAGCAACAACACGTAAAACATACCTGCACACAAATAACAAATACTCGCAACCCGACGTATTAAAGGGGTTGTCAATCCCTTTCGGGTAATGGCGCCAGAAATTGGAAAACAGACATGAATAAATTGTAGTAGATTGATAGATCAAACGCCAAATAAAATAAATAAGAATAAATTGCAGAAAGGTATTTTTGTATTATTGTTTTAATAGATCTAAAAATAAAAGGCAAATAAAATAGATCGCAAAGGCAAATAATATGAGAAAGAGACCCGGGGGCCGTAGGTTTCACTAGTGGCTTCTCTCGAGAAAAATAGCAAATGGTGGGTAAACAAATTACTGTTGGGCAATTGATAGAACTAAAAATAATCATGACGATATCCAGGCAATGATCATTATATAGGCATCAGTCCAAGATTAGTAGACCAACTCCTGCCTGCATCTACTACTATTACTCCACACAGCGAATGCTATCCAGCATGCATCTAGTGTATTAAGTTTATGGAGAAACGGAGTAATGCAATAAGAACGATGACATGATGTAGACAAGATCTATTTATGTAGAAATATACCACCATCATTTTATCCTTAGTAGCAACGATATATATGTGTCGGTTCCCCTTCTATCACTGGGACCAAGCACCGTAAGATCGAACCCACTACAAAGCACCTCTTCCCATTGCAAGATAAATAGATCAAGTTGGCCAAACAAAACCCAAATATCAGAGAAGAAATACGAGGCTATAAGCAATCATGCATATAAGAGATCAAAGAAACTCAAATAACTTTCATGGATAAAAAGAGATAGATCTGATCATAAACTCAAAGTTCATCGGATCCCCAAAAACACACTGCAAAAGAGTTACATCACATGGATCTCCAAGAGACCATTGTATTGAGAATCAAACGAGAGAGAGGAAGCCATCTAGCTACTAACTACGGACCCGAAGGTCTACAAAGAACTACTCACGCATCATTAGAGAGGCACCAACGGAAGTGGTGAACCCCTCCGTGATGGTGTCTAGATCGGATCTGGTGGTTCTGGACTCTGCGGCGGCTGTAATTCATTTTCGTCGATTCCCCTAGGGTTTTTGGAATATTGGGGTATTTATAGAGTAAAGAGGTGGTCCAGGGGGCACACGAGGTGGGCAGAACCAACCAGGGCGCGCCTGGTCCTCCAAGCACGTCCTGGTGGGTTGTGCTCCCCTCGGAGCAGCCCCGGGTCCTTCTTCGGTCCATTGGTTGTCTTCTGGTCCAAAAAATCCACAAAAAGTTTCGCTGCATTTGGACTCCGTTTGGTATTGATTATCTGCGATGTAAATAAGATGCAAAAAATAGCAACTGACACTTGGCACTATGTCAATAGGTTAGTACCAAAAAATGATATAAAATGATTACAAAACATCCAAGATTGATAATATAACAGTATGGAACAATCAAAAGTTATAGATATGTTGGAGACGTATCAGCATCCCCATGCTTATTTCCTGCTCGTACTCGAGTAGGTAAATGATAAAGACAGATTTTTTGATGTGGAATGCTACCTAACATGTCATATCATATTATTTTTCTTTATAGCATGGACATCTGGACTTTTATAGTCTAGTTTGGCATGATAACTTAAATACTCAGGCATATCAACAAGCAACCATGTCTTTCAAAATATCAACGCTAAAATAAGCTATCCCTAGCCCATCATGCTCAATCATTGATCCCTTCAAGAAACACACTCGCATATTAACTACACCCAATGCTCAAGTACGATCATAGTGCCTCCAAGTTTGTGCTTTTATAAGAGAAGATGGAGACTCAAATTCAAAAATAAAAATTGCATAAAGTAAAAGAAAGGCCCTTCGCGGAGGGAAGTAGGGATTTGTAGAGGTGCCAGAGGTCAAAGAGAAAATTGAGAGATAAAAACATTTTGAGAGGCATACTTTTCCCACCAACGAAAACTCCTTCCTAGATATATCATAGGCGGTTCCCAAATAGAAAATAAATTTTATTCCTTTTTCCACCATACTTTCACTTTCCATGGCTAACCGTATCCACGGGTGCCTTCCATACCAACACTTTCCAAGGAATTTATTATTTGACAACATAAAGTAAATTCATTTTTCATTTCGGGACTGGGCATCCCTAATACCTTTGCCTTACTCTCGTACAATGACAAGTGAATAAACACTAATAGTGAGAATAACACATCTAGCATGGAAAATATTAGCCACCCCTCACCGCCTCGCGGGCGGTACGAGCACAAAAAAGAGAAAAATATTTTGAATATTAGACATGGCACATACAAATTTGCTTAGAACGGCAAAAGAATACCGCATATAGGTAGGTATAGTGGACTCATGTGGCAAAACTGGTTTAAAGGATTTTGGATGCACAAGTAGTGATCATACTTAGTGCAAAATGAAGGCTAGCAAAAGATTGAGAAGCGACCAACCAAGAAACGAATAATATCATAAGCAAGCATTAAGCATAATTAACACCGAATAATGCACCACAAGTAGGATATAATTTCATTGCATGACTATTGACTTTCATGCTTGCATAGGGAATCACAAACCTTAACAACAATATTCTTACCAAATCATAATTACTCATCAAGATGACTCACATATTACATCAATATCTAAAAATTATTACTAAGAATCAAGTTTATTTTGTCCAATGATCTTCATGAAAGTTTTTATTATATCCTTCTTGGATATCTATCACTTTGGGACTAATTTTCATGTGTTTCTTTTCATAAGCTCAAACAAATATAAGTGAAGATCATGAGCATAATATTTCTTTCTCTCAAATTAATTTAAGTGAAGCAAGAGAGAATATCTTCAAAATTTTACTAACTCTCAAATAAATCTAAGTTAAGCAAGAGAGCATTTCTTCAAAAATACTAAAGCACGCCGTGCTAAAAAGATATAAGTGAAGCACTAGAGCAAATCCATAGCTCATAAAAAATTTAAGTGAAGCATAGAGAGCAATTCTAACAAGTCATGGAATATTTTTGGCTCTCTCAAATAGGTGTTTCCAGCAAGGGATGAAGACTTAAAACACAAAATAAAACAAGCAAAGACTCATATCATACAAGACACTCCAAGCAAAACACATAGTATGTGACGAATAAAAATATAGCTTCGAGTAAAATACCGATGGTCATTAGAAGAAAGAGGGGATGACACTCGGGGGCATCCCTAAGCTTAGTTGCTTGCTCTCTTTGGATAATAGCTTGGGATGCCGGGGCATCCCCAAGCTTAGGCTCTTCTTGCAACTTATTCCTTCATCCATCGTAAGATAACCCAAAACTTGAAAACTTCAATCACACAAAACTCAACAAAACCTTCGTGAGATCCATTGGTATAAGGAAGCAAATCAAACGCACCGTAGCAAACCAATTCATATTTTATTATTGCATAGCACAGATGCCCGTGCGTTGCAACGGAAGACAAAAACCCCACTTTACTAATGCAATGGCTCGCATCACGAGACATGATGATATCAACAAACTCCTTAAAATCCTCCACATTGTCACATGAGAAACACCATAATATGAGGAGTGTTGTACAAATATCACCCATCTTTATATGATATAACAAAGAAAAGTGTGGAGTTTGAGTCGCAGACAGTAGGGACTCCGAGTCCGATTCCTTGTACTTTGGTGACGGGTGCTAGTGAGTTGATCAGAAAAATAAGAGTAAAGATCTTTTTTGTTCTCAGGAAAATATAGCACATGACCAACAAAAATGAACACCTTTTATTGTAATTTACACATATTTTTTGCGTGTGTTATACGTAATATTTTTCTCTTGATTTAAAATATGTCGGTACGTCAAATATTAGTATTACAACATCATATCTTAATTAGTTCTTCACGTCAACAATTCTGATATAAAGAAGTGGTTCAACCGTGGCTTATGCACCTAAACAAAACACCTACCAATTCAGTTACAAACGAAGCGGTTGAACAAATTTAGACACAAAATAAGAAATTCATCAGTCTCGACAATGTAGGTAAATTATGATATTTTTGCACCTGACCGTCTGATCTGGGAGACCGGTCGCACATGTGATGATGATCCGATTGTATGGTCCTGTCATGTCCGCCGTGGGTAATGTTGTGCAAGCCGTGTGTTCGTACATCCCGTTAATTTTTTGAATAACTCCCCCACAATTTTTTTAATAACTCAAAATCTTGATCGGCCACGATCTAAGTTTTTTCTAGTGCAAAGACATCTAATTTTGTATATGCTCATGTTATTTTTTATATGTGCTCAAGTCTCAACTTGTGTGTTCCATAAAAAAATTGTACACATGTTTTTTTATATATTTCTGACTCATAATGGAGTGTGGCGTACACATGCTTTTTGTTCCAAATATGGTTTGTCTTGAGTCCTCAATCATCATGGACAATCCCTTTCTTTTCTGCCTCATCTTCCTCGCACGCACATGGAAGCTTCCTTCTCTCATCATTTAATTCCTCATTCCTTCTTTGTTTTTTAATCACATCTGAAATCCCTCATTCTTTCTATATTATCTCAATCTCCCTCTTTCTTTCCTTATATTCTTTCAATGCATCTTTCCTTCCTTATTATGAGACGATTTACTCCTTAATGATTCCTGAGATGTCTCCTTGATATCCACAAGAAAATCGAGACATATATAAATTAGAAAAATTAGATCTAAGGGAGCGAGGTGGGACTATTTAATAGATTAATCAACATCGTATTCTCATATGTCGCGATCCAGGTTAGTCCAAAATTATTTTGCATCGGCCACCTAGGACTATTTGACAGGTGTGAAACCTTTTATTCGAACACAAACGCATCCCAGATGAGCTGGCAATGGCTTGTCACGTTTGGTGTGGAGGTTGTGAGTTCGATCCCACTTGTTTTAATAGCAGTTTTTTCTGCCTTCTTTTATACAGAAGTTGGGCTGGCTGATAGCAGTTTTTTTCTGCCTTCTTTTATACAGAAGTTGGGCCGGCTGACTAGGGCCTTAAAGACGTTTGACAAAAAAATTGTTGGGTCGTCTGAGTTAGACATAGCGATAGCACGGCAGATGAAAAAACATGGATCATTGACGGCGGACGAAAATCATCTTAATGACCGACGAAAATTAAAGGGAAGAAGCAATAGTACCACCTCGGATATAGAAAATAATATAGGTGAAAAAAACGGAAAGCGTAAATTCACAGGAAGGAAGCGTATTGTGACGGTGAAACCACGGAGTCAATCTGTGCCTTATTATTAGGGATAGATTATATCTAATGTATTCCAACTTTCTATGGCAAAAACCCATCAAAGAGAGCCATAGAATCATCAAAACAAGCACACAACACAAAGAAAACAGAATTTGTCAAAAACAAAACAGTCTGTAGCAATCTGGATATTTCGGATACTTCTGTAACTCTAAAAACTCTGAAAACTTAGGAAGACCTGGGAAATTTGTATATTAATCTTCTGAAAAAAGAATTGGTATTTTATCACCCACTGGTTAGAAATTAGAATTGTTTTCGTGAGCGCAAAATTTTCTGTTTTTTAGCAAGATCAAACAACTATCACCCAAGAAGATCCTAAAGGCTTTACTTGGCACAAACACTAATTAAAACACAAAATACACAATCATAATTGTAGCATAATTGTGCTAACACTCAAAAACATAAAGCAAAAAGTAAAAATTAATTGTATTCATTGGGTTGCCTCCCAACAAGCGCTATAGTTTTGCGCCCTTAGCTAGGCATAAAGCAAGGATCTAAGTTTTGTCATCTTTGGTTCGAGATCCATAAGATGCCCTCATGATTGATTCATATGGTGGCCTAATTATTGTTCTAGGGAAGTGTCCCATACCCTTCCTCAAAGGAAATTGGAACTTAATATTGCCTTCTTTCATATCAATCACGTCACCGATAGTGCGTAAAACGGTCTACCGAGAATAATTGGACAAGACGGATTGCAATCAATATCAAGAACAATGAAATCTATGGGCACATAATTCCTATTTGCAAGAATAAGAACATCATTAATTCTTCCCATAGGCTTTTTAATAGTAAAATTCACCAAGTGCAAATTTAAGGAGCATTCTTCAATATCGGTAAGACCAAGCACATCACATAGAGATTTAGAAATTGTAGAAACACTAGCACCCAAGTAACACAAAGAAAAACAAACATAATTTTTAATATTGACTTTGATAGTAGGGTCCCATTCATCATGCCATTTTCTAGGAATTGAAACTTCTAATCCCAACTTTTCTTCTAAAGATTTCATCATAGCATCAACAATATGTTTTGTAAAAGCTTTATTTTGTTCATAAGAATGGGGTGAATTTATCATGGATTGCAACAAAGAAATACAATCAATCACAGAGCAACTATCATAATTAAAGTTTTGTAATCCAAAAGAGTGGGCACATCAATAGTTAAAGTTTTGACCTCTTCAAACCCACTTTTATCAATTTTCTTAACTAGATTTTCACCCTCCGAATTATCGGGATGCATTATAACTAAAGTTGACTATTCTCCAGTCCCTTTTTCATCGATCTTAACTATACTAAACAAGGAATCAATAGAAGAAACACCAATCATTTTAAGATCATCATTTTTATCTTCTAACAAGATTGGTTTAGCGGCCATTTGATTTACTAGGGTAGCTTGTGCATCGGATATTTTTCCTAGCAAACTTTTAGCAAAAGATTATTTAGATTGGAGATTACAAACTTCTCTACTAATATCGTCCAGTTGTTTTGTTATAGCATCAAGCACAACGGAGTGTTCTTTAAGTTCTTCCGTAAAATACTTATTATGCTCAAATTGTGTAGTAATATATTCCTTAGAACTTTTCTCAATTTCAAGCAAGATATTGGTAAGGAACATCATAATATTTTCTTTGACTCATCATGACTAGGCAAATAAGAACGCACGCAAAAACAGATCCATCAAGAAAACAGCGAACGAAAAAGAGGGTGAATAAAAAGGCAAGTTTTTATGAAGTGGGTGAGAGGAAAACTGTAACATCTCAAATTTTCAATTTGGAATGTTATACATAGGTCATTCATGCATATCATATTTTACCGCATTTCATTTCGCGAATCCTCGAAATTCTAAGCAACTCAAGGACCCACACAGAGAGTTGGGAATTTCATTATTTTCATATTTGAGTTTTCTCAAATTTCGAAAAGAGGATCATTTGCTTTTAATTATTTTTCCTCTTCGAAAAATATTTCTAATTAAAATATATGAGAGGATATAATATGACCTCTCCAAAATAAATGAAATATTAGAAGGAAAATATTAAAATCAAATAAGTAATTTTATTTGGATTTTTGGGGCTATTTTATTTGAATTAGAAAATTTTGCATTTTTCAAAATTGCATTTTAGGGCCAAGAAAATGTTCACTTTGTTCTAAATATTCTATTTAGACGGGGATATTCTGTTTTGGTATTTTTAGATTTTTATTTTATTTTCTAGGATTTTTTTCGGTGAAATATTTTTTTAAGTTTCCCGACCGATTGGGCCGAAGCCCAGCCGAGCAGGCCGGCCCGCCTAGCGCCGCCGCCTCTCCTCCCGTGGGCGAGACGGACTCGCCGGAGTCTGCCTGCGCGCCCCCGACCCCCCTATAAGTACCCCGCCGCCGTCGCCCCTCTCTGCCACCCACCACCCGACGCCGCCGCAATCCACCGCCGCCTCCCGTCCTGCGCCGCCATCGTCTGACGCCGCCGCCGTCGCCCCTGGACGTCGTGCCGCCCCGCTGGAGCCTCTCCGGAGGTAGCCGACGCCACCGTCGCCGTTCGTTTTTTTTTCTTTTCGGTTAACCGTTCATTTTTTTAGAAACCCTAGACTCGTTTTTTTAGTTTCGGTTCATTCGTTTTTTTTCGTGGTTTAGTTATATATCGGGCATTCGTCCGTACGTTCATTTTAACAAACGTTGTTCGTGAATTAGCCGCAGACAACGAACGTTCGTTCGTTAGCCAATTTGTCTCGTTTTTTCCAGGGTTTTTTCCGCGATTATTTTCTATCGCGATTCCTGCGCTAATCTTCGGTTTAGTTTATCTTTTTGCTCGTTTATCCAAATCGGGTGAAACAAGCGCCTAGATCTTCGTCTCAAAACCCTCTTTCTGTTTATCCAACTTGAACAAGATTTTGGTACTGTAAAATTTGGCTTTAGTTCGTATTAGTAATCGGATCTTGTTTCTTTCGTAGTTTGAGTTTCGTTGCTCCGTTTGATTTGATTCGTTTTGCAAACCAGAGTTCTTCAGTTGAACTTTCTGGTTAGATCTTCTTATTTGAGTTTTACCCGTGCTTCTTTGCTTGATTGCTTATGTATGCTATTGTTTGTTTGCAACAGAATTCCAGGAGTGCGAAGTGTGCTACTACGAGTCTTTAGGATTTGCAGATCATCAGCAAGGCAAGTAACACATTGATCATACTCTTTCATACCCAGTTTTTTATGCATTAGTTTCAACCCTCAAACATTGCATGAGTAGGATTGATAACATGTGGGTTTGGGAAGTAGATGATGAGGTAGAACCTATTGCCCTGTTTATTATCAAACCCTTGGGAGTTACTTCTACGTTATGCTTATATTTCCATGCTACGCTCGTAGAGGTGGTTTGGGTTTGAGAGTATCCATGACAAATGTGAGTTTGTTAATTAATGGTTCAACTTAAGGTGGCAATTTTAATACACATCTGGGTGGATTGCTTGTGGGCGCCTGGGGTTATACCAGTGTTTTCCTAGGAGATCCCGGGGTTATACCGTGCGATCCTCCTATGGTCCGCGACCCAGGCTCAAAGGGATCAAAAGATTATTCATGCTTGAAACTTCTGTGTGCAGCCACATGCTATTATGGGCTCTAGCATAATGGAGTAAGTTGCATGACCTCTTCCAGTGGTAGACTAGCAGATGTAGGGGATGTAGGTTGGTACGGTCTACCCGGGGTTAGAGTTAATGCTTCTGAAAGACCGTGTCTCGGTCATCCGTTTCTCAAACACCATGTAGTGCGAGAAATCCAACGGAGGAGATCGAGTCTTGTGGGGAAAAGTGTGCAAGCCTCTGAAGAGTGTACACACTAATCATGGTTAGCCATGTCCCCGGTTATGGACATCTTGAGTATCTGGTTCTTGAATTATCCTATGGATCTCATCACTTTAAATTAATTTGTTGGGTTGATAATTACTTTTAATGGGGATTGAGATGGGGGTACCATTCTCAATGTTTTTTCAACTACCATGATAGTTAAATAAAATATATTTCTTTTGTTGTAGAGAAAAATTGGCTTTTCGCAAAAACATTGTAACCATAGAGCCTCCACCAGCCATATATGCATGTAGTGATAGCATTTATCTGTTCTTTGCTCTACCGTGTTACTATGCCAGCATATTCCATGTGATGACCCGTTTTCGGGCTGCAACGTATCATGTTGCAGACTTTTCAGACAACGAGTAAGGTGCTATAGGTCGGTTGTCATGCACTCAGCTATGCCGTTGGAGTTGATGGACTCACTTTATCTTCCAAGTCTTCCGTTGTTATCATATTTAGATGGCCTTAAGCCATATTTATTGTAATAAGTTCTCTTTTGATACATTCTATGTAATAAGTGTGTGATTGCTACCCTGTTATAAATCCTTCAAGTACTGTGTGTGTCAGCATTACCGATCCAGGGATGACACTGAAGCACAGAGACTTGACCGTCTGATGTCGCGTCGCTACTAAAATGAGAGGCAAATGGCAAATAATGTAAATTGAGAGGAGATGAGATTTGTGATTAGGAACCTGGTATAGGTTGAAGATCCTCCCCGGCAACGGCGCCAGAAATTCCTTTTGATGCGGCTTGAAGTTACGTCGGCATTTCCCCAAAGAGGAAGGGATGATGCAGCACAGCAACGGTAGATGTTTCCCTCAGTGATGAAACCAAGGTTATCGAACCAGTAGGAGAACCAAGCAACAACACGTAAACGGCACCTGCACAAAAATAACAAATACTCGCAACCCGACGTATTAAAGGGGTTGTCAATCCCTTTCAGGTAACGGTGCCAAAAATTGGCAAACAGACGTGAATAAATTGTAGTAGATTGATAGATCAAAAGCCAAATAAAATAAATAAGAATAAATTGTAGCAAGGTATTTTTGTATTTTTGGTTTAATAGATCTAAAAATAAAAGGCAAATAAAATAGATCGCAAAGGCAAATAATATGAGAAAGAGACCCGGGGGTCGTAGGTTTCACTAGTGGCTTCTCTCGAGAAAAATAGCAAATGGTGGGTAAACAAGTTACTGTTGGGCAATTGATAGAACTTCAAATAGTCATGAAGATATCTAGGCAATGATCATTATATAGGCATCATGTCCAAGATTAGTAGACCGACTCATGTCTGCATCTACTACTATTACTCCACACGTCGACCGCTATCCAGCATGCATCTAGTGTATTAAGTTTGTGGAGAAACAGAGTAATGCAATAAGAACGATGACATGATGTAGACAAGATCTA
The DNA here is from genome assembly GCF_018294505.1 of Triticum aestivum. NCBI lineage: Eukaryota > Viridiplantae > Streptophyta > Magnoliopsida > Poales > Poaceae > Triticum > Triticum aestivum. The sequence continues at coordinate 97,491,469 of NC_057806.1, read as the reverse complement.
TTTATGTAGAAATAGACCCCCATCATTTTATCCTTAGTAGCAATGATTCATACGTGTCGGTTCCCCTTCTGTCACTAGGATCAAGCACCGTAAGATCGAACCCACTACAAAGCACCTCTTCCCATTACAAGATAAATAGATCAAGCTAGCCAAACAAAACCCAAATATTGCAGAAGAAATAGGAGGCTATAAGCAATCATGCATATAAGAGATCAAAGAAACTCAAATAACTTTCATGGATAAAAAGAGATAGATCTGATCATAAACTCAAAGTTCATCGGATCCCAACAAACACACTGCAAAAGAGTTACATCATATGGATCTCCAAGAGACCATTGTATTGAGAATCAAATGAGAGAGAGGAAGCCATCTAGATACTAACTATGGACCCCGAAGGTCTACAAAGAACTACTCACGCATCATCGGAGAGGCACCAATGGAAGTGGTGAACCCCTCTGTGATGGTGTCTACATTGGATCTGGTGGTTCTGGACTCTGTGGCGGCTGGAATTGATTTTCGTCAACTCCCCTACGGTTTCTTGAATATTGGGGTATTTATAGAGTAGAGAGGCGGTCTGGGGGGGACCCATGTGGGCACAACCCACCAGTGTGCGCCTGGGCCTCCAGGCGCGCCCTGGTGGGTTGTGCTCCCCTCAGAGCATCCCCCAGGTGCTTCTTTAGCCCATTGGTTGTCTTCTGGTCCAAAAAAATCCACAAAAAGTTTCGCTGCGTCTGGACTCCGTTTGGTACTGATTATCTGCGATGTAAAAAACATGCAAAAAATAGCAACTAGCACTTGGCACTATGTCAATAGGTTAGTACCAAAAATGACTATAAAATGATTATAAAACATCCAAGATTGATAATATAACAGCATGGAACAATCAAAAATTAATGATACGTTGGAGACGTATCAGACCACAGGAGGCACCTGAGGCCCTTCTCCTTCAGAACCAGACTACTCATCTAAACTTTGTGCGATGACCAATCCCGAGAGAAAATCAAAACAAAGCGAGGGAAAACAGATTGGGGTCACAAACATCCACCGAAGCAATTTTGACTGAAAACAGGAATTTTTTTGGAAGCAGCAAAGGAATCCATGGAGCAATTAGGAAGATATCATTGACAGGATTGCAACATACCATATAAGGCAGAGTAACAACTGTCTAATCTTTCGTCAGAACACTACGCATGAACCCTAGATCCAGGATAGCTAGTGCGAGGGAAAACTACAAACCGTACTAGTCATAACTTAGGGAACCCTAAAGATCTACCGCACGGAAAACAAATCACGGGAAATAAGCGTCAGTAAGAACAACCCTAGAACATAGGATTGTACTGGGCTAGTTCCAGATCTGTGCGCCCTATCTAGGCAGCACAAGTCAACTACGGCAATGTGGAGGAGAGGATGTACCGCACTGGTGCGACCAACGACGGCGAGGCTTCACCGAAGTTGCACGGTGAGGAGCGTCAACGGTGTTGCTTCTAGCTCGGGCTCGGGCAGAGAGTGAGAGAGGGTTTGAGGATGAACTGAGGGAGAATAGAGGAAGAAGATGCCTGGAGGGGTGTTTATATAGCCCGTAGGCGGAACCTCTTCCTCCAAAATCTACGGCCGAAAAGCACGGGACGTTCCACATTCAACGGACGAGATCATGATTGTGAAATCATGGGCATGATAACCCACAAGTATAGGGGATCGCAACAGTTTTCGAGCGTAGATTATTCAACGCAAATTTATAGATTCGACACAAGGGGAGCCAAAGAATATTTGAAGGTATTAGCAGCTGAGTTGTCAATTCAACCACACCTAGAGATTAATTATCTGCAGCAATATGATCAGTAGCACAGTAATATGATAGTTTTGATAGTAGTGACAACAACAATGGTAACAGTAACAGTGATAGCAGTAATTTGTAGCAAGTGTAGCAGTGATGATAGGAGTAGTAACGCAACAAGATCAATAAGGATAAATTCGTAGGCATTGGATCGATTACTTGTTGGATGATATTCATCATGAGACGGTTATAACCTAGGGAGATACGGCACTAGCTCCAGTTCATCGATATAATGTAGGCATGTATTCTGTAAATAGTCATACGTGCTTTATTAAAAGAACTTGCATGACATCTTTTGTCCCACCCTTCCGTGGCAGCGGAGTCCATATTGGAAACTAAGGGATATAAAGGCCTCCTTTTAATATAGAACCTGAAAAAAAGCATTAACACATAGTGAATACATGAACTCCTCAAACTACGGTCATCACCGGGAGTAGGCCCGCTTGGTGTCACTACAGGGTTGCCAGATCATAACCGTAGTAGGTGACTATAACTTGAAAGATCGGATCTAAAACATGGATATAATGATGAATTCATAAACGGTTCAGATCTGAAATCATGGCACCCGGGCCCAAAGTGACAACCATTAAGCATGGCAAAGTCATAGAAACATCAATCTAAGAAAATAGTGGATACTAGGGATCGGGCCCTAACAAAACTAACTCGATTACATGATGAATCTCATCCAACTCCTCAACGACCAGCGAGCCTACGAGGGAATTACTCACTCCCGGTGGGGAGCATCATGGAATTGGCGATGGAGATAGGTTGGTGATGACGAAGATCGAAGATCCCCCTCTCCGGAGCCCCAAACTTACTCCAGATCTGCCCTCCCGAGGAAGAACAAGGCTTGGCGGTGACTCCGTCTCGTGGATCATGATAATTCTTTCTCCCTCATTTTTTCTGGAATAATGTGAATTTATAGTATCAGGGGGGTCATCTACGGGGCCACCAGGTGGGTACAACCCACCTGGGCGCGCCAGGAGAGGGAGGCACGCCCTCGTGGGTTGTGCCCACCCAGGGGCCCCTCTTCGGTGGGTCTTGGCTCTAGAAATTCTAATTATTGGTATAAAAATCCTCAAAAAGTTTCGTTCCATTCCAAGAACTTTTATTTCTACACAAAAACAACACCATGGTAGTTCTGCTGAAAATAGCATCAGTCCGGGGTTAGTTTCATTCAAACCATGAAAATTAGAGTCCAAAACAAGAGGAAAAGCATGAGAAAAAGTAGATACGTTGGAGCCGTATCAGGGCACATGTCAACCATTTCCTTCGAAATTGTCGGAAACTAAACGGAAGGACGAAGGGTTTGAAGAAGGGCAAGCACCAAAACAGATAAATGTTTAAAGTTGATTTCATTCATGACCAAGGACGCAGGATTGAAATCTTCTTCAGATCAAATTGCATGTTTATGACAGACAACAAAGATGGACGAGAAAGAACAAGTTCCGCTCATACGGAAGAGAGAAAACACAAAACCACAAAGCTCTGAGTGAGTTGATGTTCAGACAGAACACAAACACAACTAAAGACAAAGAGACAAATGAAAAACACACTAAACTAGCACCAACAATATAGGTCTTAGGATAAAGGATAAGCGAGAGGAATTCCTGAGATAAAATATGCAAGAGAGGATTAGTTCTTTTTTGCAACCCACACTTGTGTGGGTGATGAGGATCTCATTTGCTTCGTCTAAGCTGGAGTATTCTTTTGCGAGATCTGCAAGGTACATGTGCACCTCGAGAGTAATCATATGAATATGCTTTGAAGTTATTTCCAGAGACATGAGTGTAATGATTTGAGGAGATACACATGTACTCCTTCTATCGAGGGTTTGGTCGATACCCATTTGTGAAACTTCCTGAGCCATTCTGTGAGTAATAATCATTGTCTCAAGGAGAATTACTCTACATTTTCAAGTTAGTAGTGACTGATAGATTTTCAATAATGCACTTCTTCACCCAGATTTGCCTTTTGGGTGAACCAGACCTGCAGTTAGTATCAACATATAGAGCGAAAACCTTACCATTTTTTGTTTGAAGAATTTGTAGTTTGAGTCATCAGACTCACTAGATACAACAGTAATGGGAGTATCATATCCTGACAGAATTGCAGGATCGAGTGTTTTGGTTTTAGCAAGAACCCAACTCGTTCGGGGATATTGCTCGGGAGTTCAATAAGTTCCATCAACGTTGAGTTTATTTAGAAACCCAATCCTTCCTTTCGAGGAATTTTGTGCAGTATAGACTTCTTGAGCACATCCCAGAGAGTTTGATGCCCTTTTAGGCTCTTTAGCATTCCTGTCTCAAGCAAGTCCTTTAGTCTGCAATTTTCTTCAGTGGCAGCAGCAAATTGAAGGAAATATGCCCTAGAGGCAATAATAAAGTTTTTGTTTTATATTTCCTTATATCATGATAAATTTTAATTATTCATGCTAGAATTGTATTAACCGGAAACTTGATACATGTGTGGATACATAGACAAAACACCGTGTCCCTAGTAAGCCTCTACTAGACTAGCTCGTTAATCAAAAACGGTTAAGTCTCCTAACCATAGACAAGACCCATCTGTTAGCTTAGCATTTTGATTGTTCGGTTTTATTGCTATTGCTTTCTTCATGCCATATACATATTCATTTGACTATGATATTATGCAACTCCCGGATACCAGAGGAATGCCTTGTGTGCTATCAAACATCACAACATAACTGGGTGATTATAAAGATTCTCTATAGGTATCTCTGAAGATGTTTGTTGGGTTGGCATAGACCGAGATTAGGATTTGTCACTCTGAGCATCGGAGAGGTATCTCTGGGTCCTCTCAGTAATGCACATCATAAGAAGCCTTGCAAGCAATGTGACTAATGGGTTAGTTGTGGGGTGATGTATTACGGAATGAGTAAACAGACTTGCTGGTAACGAGATTGAACTAGGTATGAAGATACCGACGATCGAATCTCGGGCAAGTAACATACCGATGACAAAGGGAGTAACGTATGTTGTCATTACGATACGACCGATAAAGATCTTCGTAGAATATGTGGGAACCAATATGAGCATCTAGGTTCCGCTGTTGGTTATTGACCGAAGAGGTGTCTCGGTCATGTCTACATAGTTCTCGAACCCATAGGGTCCGCACGCTTAACGTTTGATGACGATTTTGTATTATATGAGTTATGTGATTTGGTGACCGAATGTTTTTCGGAGTCCTGGATGAGACCACGGACATGAGGAGGAGTCTCTAAATGGTCAAGAGGTGAAGATTGATATATAGGACGACAGTATTCAAACACCGGCAGTGTTTCGGAGAGTATCAGGTACATATCAGACTACCAGAGGGGTTACCGGAACCCCCGGGGGGTTAGTGGGCCACATGCGCCAAAGGGGAAGGGGCACACCAGTCCACAATGGGCTTGCGCACCCATCCTAGGCTGCCGGCCATGTGGGAGAAGGAAAGGTGGGAGTCGGCCACCCCATTCCTTTCCTCTCCCCCTCTTCCTTTTCCCTCCCGGTAATATGGTAGGTGGACAAATTGGAATAGGGCCCCCAAGTAGGATTTCTCCTACTCAGGGCGCCCAAGGCATCTCTCCTCCCCCTCCCACCTATATATACATGGGGGGGCTCCTAGAACACACATCAATAATTGTTAGCCGTGTGTGGTGCCCCCCTCCACAGTTTACGCCTCCGGTCATATCTTCATAGTGCTTAGGTGAAGCCTTGCACAGATCACTTCACCATCACCGTCACCATGCCGTCATGCTGACGGGACTCTTCCTAGACACTTTGCTGTATCAAGAGTTCGAGGGACGTCATCGAGCTGAACATGTACAGAACTCGGAGGTGTCGTATGTTCGGTGCTTGATCGGTCGGAACGAGAATAAGTTCGACTACATCAACCGCGTTGTCAAACGCTTCCGCTTTCGGTCTACGAGGGTACGTGGACACGCTCTCCCCCTCTCGTTGCTATGCATCTCCTAGATAGATCTTGCGCGAGCGTAGATTTTATTTTCAAAATTGCATGCTATGTTTCCCAACAGTGGTATCAGAGCCAGATCTATGCGTAGATAATATGCACGAGTAGAACACAAAGAATTGTGGGCAGTGATCATCATACTGCTTACCACCAATGTCTTATTTTGATTCAGTAGTATTGTTGGATGAAGCGGCCCGGACCAACCTTACATGACCACGTTCGTGAGACTGGTTCCACTAACAGACATGCAACTAGTTTTGCATAAAGGTGGCTGGTGGGTGTCTGTTTCTCCTACTATAGTTGAATTGAATATGACTGTGGCCGGTCCTTGTTGAAGGTTAAAACAGCAAACTTGATAAATCACCATTATGGTTTTGATGCGTAGGTAAGAAGGGTTCTTGCTAGAAGCCCGTAGTAGCCACGTAAAACTTGCAACAACAAAGTAGAGGACATCTAACTTGTTTTTGCAGGGCATGTTGTGATGTGATATGGTCAAGACATCATGTGATATACGTTATTGTATGAGATGATCGTGTTTTGTAAAAGTTACTGGCAACCGGCAAGAGCCTTATGGTTGCCTCTTTATTCTATGAAATGCAAATGCCATGTATTTGCTTTACTTTATCACTATGTGTTAGTGATAGTTGTAGAAGCAATAGTTGGCGAGACGACCACGACGCTACGATGGAGATCAAGGTGTCAAGCCAGTGACGATGAAGATCATGACGGTGCTTTGGAGATGGAGATCAAAGGCACAAGATGATGATGGCCATATCATGTCACATATTTTGATTTCATGTGATGTTTATCTTTTATGTGTCTTATTTGGCTTAGTACGGTGGTAGCATTATAAGATGATCCCTCACTAAAATTTCAAGGTATAAGTGTTCTCCCTGAGTATGCACCGTTGCAACAGTTCGTCGTGCTGAGAGACCACATGATGATCGGGTGTGATAGGCTCTATGTTCACATACAACGGGTGCAAGACAGTTTTGCACATGCGGAATACTCAGGTTAAACTTGACGAGCTTAGCATGTACAGACATGGCCTCGGAACACTGGAGAACAAAAGGTCGAACGTGAATCATATAGTAGATAAGATCAACATAGAGATGTTCACCATTGATGACTACTCCATCTCACGTGATGATCGGACATGGTTTAGTTGATTTGGATCACGTAATCATTTAGATGACTCGAGGGATGTCTATCTAAGTGGGAGTTCTTAAGTAATACAATTAATTGAACTTAATTTATCATGAACTTAGTCTCAATGGTTTTTGCATATCTACGTTGTAGATCAATGGCCCGTGCTACCGTTCCCTTGAATTTTAATGCGTTCCTAGAGAAAGGTAAGTTGAAAGATGATGGTAGCAACTACATGGACTGGGTCCATAACTTGAGGATTATCCTCATTGCTACACAGAAAAATTATGTCCTTGATGCACCACTAGGTGAAAGGCCAACTGCAGGACCGGATGCCGATGTTATGAACGTCTGGCAAGCTCGATCTGATGACTACTCGATAGTTCAGTGTGCCATGCTTTACGGCTTAGAATTGGGACTTCAAAGACAGTTTGAACGTCATGGATCATATGAGATGTTCCAAGAGTTGAAGTTAGTATTTCAAGCAAATGCCCGAGTTGAGAGCTATGAAGTCTCCAACAAGTTCTATAGCTGCAAGATGGGGGAGAATAGTTTTGTCAATGAACACATACTCAGAATGTCTGGATATCATAATCACTTGACTCAGCTGGGAGTTAATCTTCCAGGTGATAGTGTTATTGAAAGAGTTCTTCAATCACTGCCACCAAGCTACAAAGGCTTCATGCTGAACTATAATATGCAAGGGATGGATAAGACAATTCCTGAGCTCTTCGCTATGCTCAAAACTGCGGAGGTAGAAATCAAGAAGGAGCATCAAGTGTTGATGGTTAACAAGACCACTAGTTTCAAGAAAAAAGGGCAAGGGAAAGAAGGGGAACTTCAAGAAGAATGGCAAGCAAGTTGCCACTCCCGGGAAGAAGCCCAATTCTGGACCCAAGCCTGAAACTGCGTGCTTCTACTGCAAAGGGACTGGTCACTGGAAGCGGAACTGCCCCAAGTATTTGGCGGATAAGAAGGATGGCAAAGTGAACAAAGGTATATTTGATATAAATGTTATTGATGTGTACCTTACTAATGCTCGTAGTAGCGCCTGGGTATTTGATACTAGTTCGGTTAATCATATTTGTAACTCGAGATAGGGGCTACAGATTAAACGAAGATTGGCTAAGGACGAGGTGACGATGCGCGTCGGGAATGGTTCCAAGGTCGATGTGATCGTCGACGGCACGCTACCTCTACATCTACCTTCGACATTAGTTTTAGACCTGAATAATTGTTATTTGGTCCCAGCGTTAAGCACGAACATTATATTTGGATCTTGTTTGATGCGAGATGGTTATTCATTTAAATCAGAGAATAATGGTTGTTCTATTTATATGAGTAATATCTTTTATGGTCATGCACCCTTGAAGAGTGGCCTATTTTTATTGAATCTCGATTATGGTGACACACATATTCATAATATTGATGCCAAAAGATGCAAAGTTGATAATGATAGTGCAACACATTTGTGGTACTGCCGTTTAGGTCATATTGGTGTAAAGCGCATGAAGAAACTCCATGCAGATGGGCTCTTGGAATCACTTGATTATGCATCATTTGAAACTTGCGAACCATGCCTCATAGGCAAGATGACTAAAACTCCGTTCTACGGAAGAATGGAGCGAGCTACTGACTTACTAGAAATAATACATACCGACGTCTGCGGTCCGATGAGTGTTGAGGCTCGCGGCGGGTATTGTTATTTTCTAACCTTCACGGATGATTTGAGCAGATATGGGTATATCTACTTAATGAAACACAAGTCTGAAACATTTGAAAAAGTTCAAAGAATTTCAGAGTGAAGTGGAGAATCATCGTAACAAGAAAATAAAGTTTCTACGATCTGATCGTGGAGGCGAATATTTGAGTTACGAGTTTGGCCTTCATGTAAACAATGTGCAATAGTTTCACAAGTCACGCCACCTGGAACACCATAGCGTAATGGTGTGTCCGAACATCATAACCGTACTTTATTAGATATGGTGCGATCTATGATGTCTCTTACCGATTTACCACTATCATTTCGGGGTTATGCATTAGAGACAGTTGCATTCACTTTAAATAGGGCACCATCTAAATCCGTTGAGAAGACGCCGTATGAACTGTGGTTTGTCAAGAAACCTGAGCTGTCGTTTCTTAAAGTTTGGGGTTGCGATGCTTATGTGAAAAAGCTTCTGCCTGATAAGCTCAAACCCAAATCGGAGAAATGCTTCTTCATAGGATAGCCAAAATAAACTGTTGGGTACACCTTCTATAACAGATCTGAAGGCAAGATCTTTGTTGCTAAGAATGGATCCTTTGTAGAGAAGGAGTTTCTCTCGAAAGAAGTGAGTGGGAGGAAAGTTGTACTTGATGAGGTAATTGTGCCTTCTCTTTAATTGGAAAGTAGCTCATCACAAAAAACCTTTCCAGTGATGACTACACCAATAAGAGAGGAAGCTAATGATAATGATCATGAAACTTCAGATCAAGTTACTACCGAACCTCATAGGTCAACCAGAGCACGTTCCGCACCAGAGTGGTATGGTAATCCTGTTTTGGAGGTCATGTTACTAGACCATGATGAACCTATGAATTATGAAGAAGCGATGATGAGCCCAGATTCTGATAAATGTCTTGAGGCCATGAAATCTAAGATAGGATCCATGTATGAGAACAAAGTGTCGACTTTGGTTGACTTGCCCGATGATCCGCGAGCCATAGACAATAAATGGATCTTCAAGAATAAGACTGACGTTGATGGTAATGTTATTGTCTACCAAGCTCGACTTGTCGCAAAAGGTTTTTGACAAGTTCAAGGAGTTGACTACGATGAGACCTTCTCACCCGTAGCGATGCTTAAGTCTGTCTGAATCATGTAAGCAATTGCCGTATTTTATGATTATGAAACCTGGCAAATGGATGTAAAATTGCATTCCTTAATGGATTTCTTAAAGAATAGTTGTATATGATGCAACCAGAAGGTTTTGTCGATCCTAAAGGTGCTAACAAAGTGTGCAAGCTCCAGCGATCCATTTATGGACTGGTGCAAGCATGTCAGAGTTGGAATATACGCTTTGATAAGGTGATCAAAGCATATGGTTTATACAGACTTTTGGAGAAGACTGTTGTCGGCGTTCTGGGAACGGGGGTCCCCAGACTTGCCTGCCTGCAGCCTGTGGCGTGGCTGAGCCAGCAGGCCGTACGGCCCGTCTTCACCAACAAAGCATCCAAGACCCTCGCGAGGGGCCAAGCCTCGCGAAGCGGACGACGCAAGACCTCCTCTGAAGTGGCCTAGCTAGGCAGGCTCATGAAGAGTGGAGATATCAATGCAAGGAAAACCTCACAAGGCTCTCGTGACGTGAGCCATGATGATCGGCGTCAGGCGGGCGCCAGGCGCGCGCAGCGTCCTTGTTTCCTCTTTGGTGCAAAGGAGGCAAGCGCAGCCGCGGAGTACCGATGCATCAGGAAAAGGTTGTCATTCCCGTGAAACAAGACCAAGACCACGGATTCCAAGACAGAGGTCATCGTGGAGCCCAAAGCAGCGTCACCACCAGAGCTTTGTGCAGTCGATGACTACTTTTGTCCGGATAGCTTGTACTAGCTATCCCCCTTCAAATTAGCCCGCCATTGTTGGCTCCCTTCCCGCTAGATATTTGGGAAGAGGACCAGGGACTCTATAAATAGGACTAGCCACCACAGTGGATGGGGGAGAACATCATCTTAGCTAGAGGAGATCATCAGAGATCGAGAGACACACCCCAAGCTCTCACGCGCAAGAACACCTCAACCTCAGTAGGTTGTACTCCCCTTGTATTGTTCGTCATCAGCCCAAGAGGCAATCCACCACCACACTAGAGTAGGGTATTACACCACAACGGTGGCCCGAACCAGTATAAACCCCGTGTCTTTCTGTGTTGTGAGTTCGCTGAGTTCGTCCGCAAGATCTTAGTGAGCTAGAGCATAGATCGGTAGGAGGGGAAGACTTCGCACGCACCCCAGTGTTCAAACCTTAAGGGTTTGTCAGAGCCCCACATCCTACATTTGGCGCGCCAGGTAGGGGTGCGCTGTAGCTTCCTCTCCGTCGCTCCGTCGCTCCATCGTCCCCACGGCGGACGCTCGCCGTGCTCGAGCTGAGCGTCGGGCTGCTCTCGCCGCCCGCGTTGCTCAGACGGCTCCCATCGGCAGGCCACCTCGCTGTTCTCCGTCCCCCACCGCCAACGCTGCCACCGGCCCGGTGGGGAATGAGCAGCAGGCGTCCTCACAGCATCCTTCGGTGCGGCAAGACGGCCGCATCGCAACTCCATCACGCACCCCTGTCGATTCTTCGTCTCACGTGCACCGCGCTCCCATGGAGGCACGGGCCGCACTCATCACGGCGAACGAGCTCCTCCGTTATCGCCCCGTCGACGACGTCTATGAGGAGTGGCTCGACTGCGTCGCCGAGCTAGTCCGTGCCCCAGGGGGCTCTCCGGCGTCATCCCATTCTCTGCCTCCACCCCAGCCAGCCGCGGGCGATAGGGCTCCTGGCATGCCTCCACTGCCTCGACCCCAAGACGGTGCCTTGGCACCAAGGCACGCGCCTCCGCAGCGTGATCCACCGCGCCCGGCGCCCGCACGTGAAGAAAGGAGCTGCCAAGAAATCCCGCGGCCGTGAGAAGCTGCATCAGCGCTCCCCGCGCCACCTCGTCAAGACCGCGCACCGCCTGTAGTGGCGCAGCGCGGACCTCGCCAGGATCAAGTTCCGCCTCCGAAGCGGGCCCCGGCAACCACAGCCGGCTGCCGCGCCTTCACCCCTGAGCTGCGTAGCGTTGCCTGGCCAGGCAAGTTCAAGCCAGATCTTCCTCCTCGGTACGACGACACCGCCGACCCCGCGGAGTTCCTGCAGCTCTATGAGTAGAGCATCGAAGCGGCCAACGGCGACGAAAAAGTCATGGCGAACTTGTTTCCCATGGCTCTCAAGGATGGGGCCCGCTCCTGGCTCCTGAACCTGCAACACGGCTTGATCTCCTCCTGGGACGAGATGCGCGACCGCTTTGTTGCCAACTTCCTGGGCACTCATGACCGCCCACCGGTCACGGGCGATCTACGCCACATCAAGCAACAGCCAGGAGAGACCCTCCAGAAGTACGTCCAGCGCTTCAACAACACCCGCCTCAAGATACCCAAGGTCACGGATGAAGCCATCATCTCAGCATTCTCAGACGGCGTCAGTGACGTCAAGATGAAGGAAGAGCTGGCTATCCATGAAGAGCTTTGCACATCTCAGGAGCTGTTCAACCTGGCGAACAGGTGCGCAAGAGCTGAGGAAGGGTGCCTCTCTCTCCTTGAGCTGCCAGCTGCAGGAATGGAAGAGAAGAAGGCCAAGGCCAAAGAGGTGAAGCGCAAAGAGGCAGTAGTGCTCGCAGCAGAGCCCGACACCAAGCGAGGCAGAGATCAGCCCGAGTCGTCCAAGAATGGCCGTCCATTCCGCGCCTTCCACAACCTGAACACCCAGAACACCAGCGACTGTCAAGAGCTCAGAGCCATTCGGGAAGGACGCTTCGGTCGACGCCCCGAGCGCAACGACCGGGGCTATGGCCGCGGAGGAGGACGCGGAGGTGGACGCTGGGACGACCGTGGCCCGTGCCAGGACTGGCGTGACCGGCCTCGTGAGGACCGCTGGCAGGACCAACCTCGCGAGGGCGCCTGGAGGGACCCGCCTCATGAGGATCGCCCCCAACGCAACGCCGGTCTTCCCCCGTTGCCGCCGCCAAGAAGGAACGACCACCACCACCAGGACGAGGGGGCTGGGGGCTTCCAGGAGCCACGTGCGGTTGCTTGCATCTTGGGCGGTGCCCAGGCACCAGCCTCTCAATGCATCTTCAAACAGTTTGCTCACGAGGTGAACACGGCGCTGCCCAAGATCGAGGCCACGCGCCCGCTCAGGTGGTCCCAGTGCGCCATCACCTTCAACTCGGCCGACCAGCTCAAGTGCGCAGCCACCGCTGGCACACTCCTTATGCTATGCTCCCCAGTCATTAGCAATGTGCAAGTCACCAAGACTCTCATCGACGGCGGTGCAGGGCTCAACGTACTGTCCGTCGAGACGTTTGACAACCTCCAAGTGCCCTATGAGCAGCTTCAGTCAACCAAGCCTTTCTCGGGAGTAATGGACGGTCCCACCACACCAATAGGGCACGTCCGCCTGCCTGTCACCTTGGGGGAGTGCAAGAACTACCGCACTGAGCTCATCGACTTCGATGTCGCGCACATTCGCCTGCCGTACAATGCCATCCTCGGGTACCTAGCCCTGGCCAAGTTCATGGCAGTCACTCACCATGGCTACAACATCCTCAAGATGCCAGGAAGCAGGGGAATCATTACGGTCCCATGTGAAGAAAGGGATGCGGTGTGCTCCCTTGAGCGCACCTTCCAAGCCACGGCAGTCGACAACCCTGACGGCAGAAGTGAAGGCCCTCCGGAGACCATCCCCAAGAAGAAGCTGCCACGCCGCGCAGGACCCCAAGAAGATGGCGTCGCGTCAAGAGCCACGTCAGGATCAGTGCCCGCTCCAGGGGCGCCTCCCTCCACCGCATAGGAAAGTGCGCCTAGCGCCCTCCTCCAACAGGGCTCGTGGGCTCTCTCCTGGAGAGCCTTAGACCTTGCCAACCTCACGAGGGATGCGCTTGGGCACCACTTGGAAGCGTGCTTCATGGCACACCTTCCTCAGGAGAGCACGGGGCGAGGAGTGCCCACCACCCAGGAGTTCATCACCGAGACCACTCAAGAGCTACAAGGCGCGAGAGCCATGCATGGCGACAGCCGCTCACCGAGCGCGGCACACCATCCAGGCGAGGGTGCTGAATTGCGCGTCTACATAGACATCCCAGGTCTCTACAGGGTCGCATCTCAGGAACTCTTCTGGCCATCACGTGCGGGCCGCTGTGAGGGTCCACCACACAGCTATGTTCGCATGCCTTTCGGCTTGCCGAGCGTGGCGTTGGCCTATCAGCGTAACGTGTGGCAAGTCCTGATGGCTCAGGAGGCCAGGTTCCACGCCTTTCCGGAGGAGATGAGGAAGGTCCTCAGGGAACCTCCCGAGCCCCCAGAGCCTCCCGAGGCTCAGGGTCCCGGTGGCTCATGAGGGGCCATTTCATCAACGCGTGGCTTCAGCTGCACCAACTCTACTTCGTCTACAGAACCAGGTGACATCTTCCAAGTTCATTTAAGCTGGGAGCGCCCCTCGGGCTGCACTATTCCCGGGCCACGTGGTTCCATCCCTATGGCATGTATCCCTTTTGCTTATGTCTCTAGCTTACCATGTTGGGGGCGCCCCTCGGGCTGCATCATCCCCACGCCGCTCGGGCCTGACCTAGTGGCATGTATCTTCTTGCATTTATCCAAGTCGATCTGCTCTTCATACTTAACCCGTCAACTGCTATCACCTGCTCGATCACCGCCCGCCACGGGTTTGTTCGCCCTATGCAATTTGCTTGCACGTTAAAAGGGGGGCTCCTGAGCATCGCGACTCAGGAGCTCTTACTGGCTCTCCAGCCCTCACCCCCTGGTCTTGACCACGGCATCGCAACCTGGCATACCAGCGGCGGCTGAGCTCGATCGAGGGCCGGGACCTGAGGACGTAGAGTGCTTGCACCTAACCACCTTGTAGGGACATACAGTCACCAAGACTCAAGACCAGGCATAGCCCGCGTTGAGCTAGGGCCTCGTGAGTCCCGCGCCGGCTCACAAGTGCCCAAATACACCTCGCAGCCCTGCCGTGCAAGCCACGTGTCAGGGCGGGGTTGTACACGCCCCGGGGGCTCCTCCCGGAGGCGGTTCCCCATCCCACGCCCAAGTGGAAGCTCCATGCTCTGCACTGGCTGTTGACACTACTGAGGAGCGGCTATGCCCGTGCACAAGCGGAAGCACTATGCTCCGCGCTAGTGATAAACAACTGAGGGCGACCCCATGGCCGTACCAACCTCGGGGAGCCCAGAACTCAACACCCAGCCTCACCACGACGCCTCCCCTCAGGAGAGTCGTGCGCAGGGGCTGCGCTTGGGTCACGCCCAAGCGCATGCCACCCAACCAGGTCCCCCGGACCTGGGCGTTGCGCGCCCCTCCCAAGGCCTCGGCGAGGGCAGGTATGGAAATTGTTTGAACGTCAAGGGGGACTTCTGAGCATAGCAACTCAGGAGCCTAACTGGTCACGTAGCCCCTCACTCCTTGGTCCGTCCTGGTCTCTGGTTGGCCCAATGGTGGTTGAGGTATGCGCGGGGCCGGGCTCTGCTGACGTAGAACATTAATCTATCATCGCAAACCCTTCCTATATGATGTTCGCACGTCAAGGGGGACTCCTGAGCATCGCGACACAGGAGCCTAACTGGTCACGTAGCCCCTCACTCCTTGGACCGTCCTGGTCTCCGGTCGGCCCAATGGCGGTTGAGGTATGCGCCGGGCCGGGCTATGCCGACGTAGAACAAAGCAAATAGGAAGGAAAACACAAAATCTCGGAGCAAATATTACAAGAATATTATTCTCACAATACCAAATGAAAAGTTTAAACGCCTCCACGAGGCCTGATGTATGTCACAGGAATGAAACGAGAAGAACGGCCGTAGATCACCCTTGGATGTCGCCGTCGCCGGCAGAAGGTGCTCCCCTGGGGGCGACGATGTTCTCACCTTCACCACCAGCCGCAGGATCCGTGCCATCGCCAGACATAGGATCGGAGACAAAGCCGCTGAACTTCCCTAGCAAAGCCTCCACTTGACCTTGAACAGCTGCGGCGGCGGCTTTGTAGAGATCTTCAGCCACAGGCTCCAGCAGCTTGTCAAGGCGGGTGTTGGACTCGCGGAGGTGCAGATGGCTGAGGACGCAAGTCAGTGCGGCTAAAGACAGAACGTGAGCTTCTGCCTCCGCCATGGGACCGAGGCCGTCAACGACCTCCTCAAGCGCCTTCACCACGAGAGGAAGCAGCTGGGTGGGGTCGTCCTCGTCAGTGTCCAGCGGCTTCTCCAGGGCATGCTCATAGAGCGTCCTCAGCGCCTTGCGAGATCTCTTCTCGAGATCGGCAAAGGCCACACGGTCTTCGGCCAGGAGTCGTGCCTTGGCAGCAAGATCGACCTCCCTCGCCCCCATCTTCTGCTCCAGCTCTTCCAACCGATTGCGCTCGGCAGCCTGCTCCTTCCCTAGCTCCGCCAGCTCAGCATCACGGTTCTTGACGGCTTCCTCTCGGGCCTTCATCTCCTTCTCCTCTGCTTGGAGGCAGTGTACCTCTTCGGCGTGCTTGTCGTGCAGGATCTGCAACTCCCCCTCCAGCGCTTGGCAGCGGTCACGGGCGGCCTTGGTTTCTTTTAGCGCCGCCTCACGATTGGCCGTAGCACCGATGGCTCCCTGCTTCTCCCTCTCGGAAGCCGCAATAGCCTGGCCCAGCGCTGCGCGTACCGCCAGGTCAGAATGAAGCCAGCCGGAGGCCAACTCCAGATGCCCGGCCACCAGGCGCGGGTCAGCACTCAGGAGATCCGCCCACAGTTGGGTCATCTCCGAAAGGGCACGCTCCAAGATGGCAGCAGGAGCGGAAAGACCAAGGAGTGGAGGTGTAGCAGCAGGAGGAAGCGACGCCGTCACCAAGGCTTGGGAGACCGTGGGCCCCGAAGCAGCTGGGACCTCATCAGTCGCGCCAAGCACCGGCACTTCCGGAGCCAGCAGGGCTATGGGGGCTGATTCCACGCGGTGATGTTCCTCCTGGCCCCGCAAGGGCAACCGGGCTGGGGAGACACGGACGATGTTGCCTCCTTGCTCTTCGAAGGGAGGCACAACCGCCGTACCCACCTTCTTCCTCTTTGCCGAAGATGTCGGTCTGGTCAACCAAAGGCGAGCATCAGGAAATAACAAGTACCAGCAGGGATAAAGCGAAGCTTGAGACACCTACCGGTCTATCACGAGGTACTCCACCCTCCGCTTGTGAAGCTTGAGGCCTGACAGCATTGGGGCCTGAGGGGCAGGCGCTCGGGCTCCGGTGCCGCCATGCGGTGCGGAGGCAGAACCGGACCCAGGTGTTGGGGTGGAGGCGGCACCACGGTCCACCAGCGACGACCTACCCTTTGTCGGGACAAGGGGTTGCTCCTTCCCTCCTTGGTAGGCGTCGGCGTTGGCATCATCAGGAAGGGCGCGGAGAATCTCGGCCTTGCTCAGAGCGGAGGTCTCCCTCACCTCTTCCGGGGTCTCCTCCGAGTCCGCCTCTTCTTCCCCCTCTCCGTGGGACTCTCCAGAAGACACCTCCACCGCTTTCTGCGTTGAAGGAGCTCCCGAGAGCACCGGCGGCACCAGCCCGCGTGCTTCAAAAGTCGGCCTGGAGGCTAAGAATTCCTCCCGGTCCCTGCGTTGGAACAGGGGAATGAAGGCGCTAGGCGGGTACTCTTGGTTGTCTCCGACTATGAGACACAGGATGGCGTCCAGTTCGTCGTCAGGCAGATCCCCCAGCCTCATGTAGGCCTTGTTTCCCCCCCCCCTTCAAGCTTCCAGATGGGGCGCGCGCGCACCTGGAGTGGGGTGACCCACAGCATCAAGAACTCCCTCAGGAGCATCGCTCCTGTTATTTTGGTCGCCCTCGCATTGCCCGGCTTCAAGTCAGTCCTCATCTTCTCCAACACTGACGATGCCCTCTCGTCGGCAAGCTCCGCCCTGGGCCACTCCTTGCCTTGCCAGAGCGCCTCCGTCGGCAACACCAGGCGCGGATGGGCGAGCTTGGCGTCTAACTTGACCCATTTGGATCGAATGATGTCGGCCCTCTTCCCGGTGCTCGAGATTGAGTTGGCCTTGCCGGACGCAACGAAGTTGGCGCATCCAGAGATGTGACCCTCGCTGACACGGAGGAAGAATAAATGGCGCAGGAGTGCCACAGACGGCATCACACCCAGGTACGCCTCACAATAGTAGGCAAAGATGGACAGGAGGAGGACAGAGTTGGGATGGAGATGCAACGCTTGCAGACCATAGTGGTCGAGGACTTCATAGAAGAAACCAGAGAAGGGAGGAACCAACCCGATGGCAACGCTGCTCGAAAAGAAGGGAAAGAAGGTTCTCCCCTCATGCTCCAGCTCATCGGAGGCAAGCCGAAGCTCGGTCTTCCCCCACTCGTTGCTCTCTCCCGCCATCAACAGGTGCACGGAGGCAAGGCTCTTCTTTGTGACAGTCTTGACCTTGTGTGAAGTCTTCCCCCAAGCCAGGGCCGAGGAAGTCTTGACCTTGCGCGGCACCATGGGCGGGAGATGCAGAGCGAGGCCGGATAAGATCTGTAGGTAGCGGCGCCAAAGAGCAAGAAAGGGGATCTAGAGCGAGGCAAGGAAGAAGCAATGAAGTCAAGTGCCGCCCGTGCCAGCCTTTTGCCAGGTCAAGCAGTTGCCAAGGCAACGTGGGAAGCAGAGATGCCCACGTCCAATCAATCGCCACGCGTCAACCGAGGCCGCATGCTTTTGGGGCCCGCGGCGCTCCGAGCTTGACCCTTGGCTTCACCGTGAAGCCAAGCCCGCACGCACCTTGGGCCCGGGGCTACTGTAGGCGTTCTGGGAACGGGGGTCCCTAGACATGCCTGCCTGCGGCCCGCGGCGTGGCTGAGCCAGCACACCGTACGGCCCGTCTTCACCAACAAAGCATCCAAGACCCTCACGAGGCGGACGACGCAAGACCTCCTCTGAAGTGTCCTAGCTAGGCAGGCTCACGAGGAGCAGAGATATGAAGGCAAGGCAAACCTCACAAGGCTCTCGTGACGTGATCCATGACGATCGGCACCAGGCGGGCGCCAGGCGGGTGCCAGCGTGCGCAACGTCCTTGTTTCCTCTTTGTTGCAAAGGGGGCAAGCGCAGCCGCGGAGTACCGATGCATCAGGCAAAGGTTGCCATTCCGATGCAACAAGACCAAGACCACGGTCTGCAAAACGGAGGTCATCGTGGAGCCCAAAGTAGCGTCACCACCAGAGCTTTGTGCAGGCGAAGACTACTTTTGTCAGGATAGCTTGTACTAGTTGTCCCCCTTCAAATTAGCCCGCCATTATTGGCTCCCTTCCCGCTCGATATTTGGGAAGAGGACCAGGGCCTCTATAAATAGGACTAGCCACCATAGTGGATGGGGAGAACATCATCTTAGCTAGAGGAGATCATCAGAGATCGAGAGACACACCCCAAGCTCTCACGCGCAAGAACACCTCAACCTCAGTAGGTTGTTCTCCCCTTGTATTGTTCGTCATCAGCCCAAGAGGCAATCCACCACCACACTGGAGTAGGGTATTACACCACAATGGTGGCCCGAACCAGTATAAACCCCGTGTCTTTCTGTGTTGTGAGTTCATCCAGTTTGTCCACAAGATCTTAGTGAGCTAGATCGTAGATCTGTAGGAGGGGAAGACTTCGCGCGCACCCTAGTGTTCGAACCTTAAGGGTTTGCCGGAGCCCCACATCCGACAACTGTATTTACAAGAAAGTGAGTGGGAGTTATGTAGCATTTCTAATATTATATGTGTATGACATATTGTTGATTGGAAATGATATAGAATTTCTGGATAGCGTAAAAGGATGCTCGAATAAAAGTTTTTCAATGAAAGACCTCTGTGAAGCTGCTTATATATTGGGCATCAAGATCTATAGAGATAAATCAAGATGCTTATTTGGACTTTCACAAAGCACATACCTTGATAAAGTTTTGAATAAGTTTAAAATGGACCAGTCAAAGAAAGGGTTATTGTCTGTATTACAAGGTATGAAATTGAGTTAGACTCAATGCCCGACCACTGCAGAAGATAGAGAGAAAATGAAAGTCATTCCCTATGCCTCGGCCATAGGTTCTATCATGTATGCTATGATGTGTGCCTTGCTATAAGTTTAGCAGGGAGGTACCAAAGTAATCTAGGAGTGGATCACTGGACAGCGGTCAAGAACATCCTGAAGTACCTGAAAAGGACTAAAGATATGTTTCTCGTTGATGGAGGTGACAAAGAGCTTGTCATAAATGGTTACGTCGATGCTAGCTTTGACACTGATCCGGATGACTCTAAGTCACAAACCAGATACATATTTATATTGAATGGTGGAGCTGTCAGTTTGTGCAGTTCCAAGCAAAGCGTCGTGGCGGGATCTACTTGTGAAGCGGAGTACATCGCTGCTTCAGAACCAGTGAATGAAGGAGTCTAGATGAAGGAGTTCATATCCGATCTAGGTGTAATACCTAGTGCATCGGGTCCAATGAAAATATTTTGTGACAATACTGGAGAAATTGCCTTGGCGAAGGAATCCAGATTTCACAAAAGAACCAAACACATCAAGAGACGCTTCAACTCCATCTGTGATCAAGTCAAGGAGGGAGACATAGAGATTTGCAAAATACATAGAAAAATGAATGTGGTAGACCCGTTGACTAAGCTTCTTCCATGAGCGAAACATGATCAACACCAAGACTCCATGGGTGTTAGAATCATTACAATGTAATCTAGATTATTGACTCTAGTGCAAGTGGGAGACTGAAGGAAATATGCCCTAGAGGCAATAATAAAGTTATTATTTTATATTTCCTTATATCATGATAAATGTTTAGTATTCAAGCTAGAATTGTATTAGCCGGAAACTTGATACATGTGTGGGTACATAGAAAAAACACCGTGTCCCTAGTAAGCCTCTACTAGACTAGCTCGTTAATCAAAGATGGTTAAGTTTCCTAACCATAGACATGTGTTGTCATTTGATGAACGGGATCACATCATTAGGAGAATGATGTGATGGACAAGACCCATCCGTTAGCTTAGCATTTTGATCGTTCAATTTTATTGCTATTTCTTTCTTCATGTCATATACATATTCCTTTGACTACGAGATTATGCAACTCTTGGATTCCGGAGGAATGCCTTGTGTGCTATCACACATCACAACGTAACTGGGTGATTATAAAGATGCTCTAAAGGTACCTTCGAAGGTGTTTGTTGGGTTGGCATAGATCGAGATTAGGATTTGTCACTCCGAGTATAGGAGAGGTATCTCTGGGCCCTCTTGGTAATGCACATCATGAGAAGCCTTGCAAGCAATTGATGGTAGCTGCAACTACATCGGTATTTCCCCGGAGAGGGAGGGATGATGTAGCACAATGACGGTAGGTATTTCCCTCAGTTATGAAACCAAGGTATCTAACTAGTAGGAGAACCAAGCAACACAACGTAAATAGCACCTGCACACAAACAACAACACCTCGCAACCCGGCGAGTTAAAGGGGTTGTCAATCCCTTTCGGGGTACGGCGCCTCAAGCTAGGCAAGCGGACGTGAGGTAAATTCTAGTAGATTGATAGATCGAACGCCAAATAAAATAAAGATAAAACGCAGCAAGGTATTTTTGTATTTTTTTGGTTTAATAGATCTGAATAAAAATGCAAAGGAAAAGTAGATCGCAAGGCAAATATATGAGAAAGAAGACCCGGGGGCCGTAGGTTTCACTAGTGACTTCTCTCGAGAAAAATAGCAAACGGTGGGTAACAAATTACTTTTGGGCAATTGATAGAACTTCAAATAATTATGATGGTATCCAGGCAATGATCATTACATAGGCATCACGTCCAAGATTAGTAGACCGACTCCTGCATGCATCTACTACTATTACTCCACACATCGACCGCTATCCAGCATGCATCTAGTGTATTAAGTTCATGGAAAAACGGTGTAATGCAATAAGAACAATGACATGATGTAGACCAGATCTGTTTATCTATATAGCAGTAGATATAGATCTCATCTTTTTATCCTTAGTAGCAACGATACATACGTGTCATTTCCCTTTCTGTCACTAGGATCGAGCACCGTCAGATCGAACCCACTACTGGGCACCTCTTCCCATTGCAAGATAATAGATCAAGTTGGCCAAACAAAACCCAAATATCGAGGAAGAAATGCGAGGCTATAAAACATCGTGCATATAAGAGATCAAAGAAACTCAATTAACTTTCATGGATATAAAAAGATATGACTGATCATAAACTCGAAGTTCATTAGATCCCAACAGACACACCGCAAAAGAGTTACATCATATGGATCTCCAAGAGACCATTGTATTGCGAATTCAGCGAGAGCGAGAGAGAGAGAGAGAGAGAGAGAGAGAGAGAGAGAGAGAAATCCATCTAGCTACTAACTACGGACCCAAAGGTCTACAAGGAACTACTAACGCATCATCGAAGTGGCACCAATGGAAGTGGTGAACCCCTCCATGATGGTGTCTAGATTGGATCTAGTGGTTCTGGACTCTGTGGCGGTTGGATGAATATTTCGTTGACTCCCCTAGGGTTTTAGTGTTTTTGGGGTATTTATAGAGCAAAGAGGCGGTCCGGGGGCACCCGAGGTGTGCACAACCCATCAAGGCACGACAGGGCCTCCTGGCGTGCCCTGGTGGGTTGTCCCCTCCTTGGGACTCCCCCCCAGGTGCAACCAGGGCCCATATGCTTCCTTTTGGCCCATAAAAAATCATCATGAAGTTTCGTGGCATTTGGACTCCGTTTAATATGGCATTTGGACTCCGTTTAATATTGATTTCCTGCGATGTAAAAAACATGGAAAAAACAGCAACTGGCACTTGGTACTATGTCAATAGGTTAGTACCAAAAATGATATAAAATGACTATAAAATGATTATAAAATATCCAAGATTGATAATAAAACAGCATGGAACAATAAAAAATTATAGATACGTTGGAGACGTATCAACATCCCGAAGCTTAACTCATACTCGTCCTCGAGTAGGTAAGTGATAAAAATAGAATTTTTGATATGGAGTGCTATTCATCAAGTCATATCATATTCTTTTCTTTATGGCTTGGGCATTTGGACTTTTTATGTGATTCAAAGCAATAGTCTAGTTTTGACATAATAATTTAGATACTCAAGCATATAAACAAACAATGTCTTTCAAAATATCAATGCTAAAATAAGTTATCCCTAGCCCATCGTGCTCAAACATTGATCCATTCATGAAACGCACTCGAATATTAACTACACCCAATACTTGAGCACGATCATATTGCCTCCTAGTTGGTGCTTTTTATGAGAGAAGATGGAGACTCAAATTTTAAAATAAAAATTGCATAAAGCAAAAGAAAGGCCCTTCGCAGAGGGAAGTAGGGATTTTTAGAGGTGCCAGAGCTTAAAGCGAAAAATTAGAGATAAAAACATTTTGGGAGGTGTATCCATCCCACCAACGAAAATGAATTCAAGTTCCCAACACTTTCCATGCTAGATATGCCACATGTGGTTTCCAAACAGAAAATAAAGTTTAGTCCTTTTTACACCATTCTTTCACTTTCCATGGCTAACCGTATCCATGGGTGCCCTCCATACCAACACTTTCCAAAGAATTTATTATTTGACAACATAAAGTAAATATATTTTTTTGCATTTCAGGACTGGGCATCCCTAAGACCTTTGCCTTACACTTGTCCAATGACAAGTGAATAAACACTCATTTTGAGAATAACACATCCAACACGGAAAATATTAGCCACTTGTTACCATTCCGCGAGCGAAAAACACACACAAAAGAGAAGTTTATTTTGAAAATTAGATATGGCACATGCAAATTTGCTTAGAACAGCAAAAGAATAGCGCATATAGGTAGATATAGTGGATTCATGTGGCAAAACTGGTTTAAAGGATTTTGGATGCACAAGTAGATATCATACTTAGTGCAAAATGAAGGCTAGCAAAAGATTGGGAAGCAACCAACCAAGAAACGAATAATCTCATAAGCAAGCATTAAGCATAATTAAAATCGAATAATGCACCACGAGTAGGATAAAATTTTCATTGCATGATTATTGACTTTCATGCATGCATAGGGAATCACAAACCTTAACACCAATATTCTTACTAGAGCACAATTACTCATCAACATAACTCACATCATCATATCTCAAAACTATTACTAAGAATCAAGTTTATTTTGTCCAATGATCTTCATGACATTTTCTTTTTCTTTATCCTTCTTGGATATCTATCACTTTGGGACTAATTTTCATGTGTTGCTTTTCATAAGCTCAAACAAATATATGTGAAGATCATGAGCATAATAAATTTTCTTTCTCTCAAAATAATTTAAGTGAAGCAAGAGAGAATTTCTTCAAAATTTTACTAACTCTCAAATAAATCTAAGTGAAGCAAGAGATATTTCTTCAAAAATAACAAAGCACACCGTGCTCAAAAAGATATAAGTGAATCACTAGAGCAAGTCCTAGCTCATAAAAGATTTAAGTGAAGCATAGAGAGCAATTATAACAAGTCATGACATAAGTTTGGCTCTCTCAAATAGGTCTGTCCAGCAAGGATTGATGACTTAGAACACAAAATAAAACAAGCAAAGACACATATCATACAAGACGCTCCAAGCAAAACACATATCATGTGACGAATAAAAATATAGCCTTGAGTAAAATACCGATAGTTGTTGGAAGAAAGCGGGGATGCCACTCGGGGGGCATACCCAAGCTTAGTTGGTTGCTCATTCTTGGATAATATCTTGGAATGCCAGGGCATTCCCAAGCTTAGGCTCTTACACCCTTCCTTCATCCATCGTAAGATAACCCAAAACTTGAAAACTTCAATCACACAAAACTCAACAAAACCTTCATGAGATCCATTAGTATAAGAATAATAAACCACTACTATAAGTGTTGTATCAAACCAATTAATATTTTGTTTTTTTATTATATCTACTGTATTCCAACTTTTCTATGGCAAAAACTCATCAAAGAAAACTATAGAGCCATCAAAATAAGAACACAACACAAAGAAAAAAGAATCTGTCAAAACAGAACAGTCTGTAGAAATCTGACTATTTTGAATACTTCTGTAACTCCAAAAATTCTGAAAAATTAGGACGACCTGAGAAATTTGTATGTTGATCTATTTCAATTGGAATGGGCATTTTATCGCTCTCTGGTGAAAAATGAAAATTAATTTCTTGAGCGCAAAACTT
The DNA here is from genome assembly GCF_018294505.1 of Triticum aestivum. Classification (NCBI taxonomy): domain Eukaryota; kingdom Viridiplantae; phylum Streptophyta; class Magnoliopsida; order Poales; family Poaceae; genus Triticum; species Triticum aestivum. Next base: position 97,466,558 of record NC_057806.1, on the reverse strand, counting down.
TCTGTTTTTTCAGCAAGATCAAACAACTATTACCCAAGAAGATCCTAAAGGCTTTACATGGCACAAACACTAATTAAAACATAAAAAACACAATCATAACATTAGCATAATTGTGCTAACACTCAAGAATAGAAAGCAAAAATAAAAAGTAAATTTTATTCATTGGGTTGCCTCCCAACAAGCGCTATAGTTTTACGCCCTTAGCTAGGCATAAGATTTCAATGATGCTCACACGAAAGATATGAATTAAAATACAAGGAGACCATCATGAAATATATAACAAACACGTTTAAGTCTAACATACTTTCTATGCATAGGAATATTATAAGAAAACATATTATCAAAACAAGAAACATCTAACATATGCAAAGAAGAGGAATAAAACATTGAGAATCTCAACACAACGAGAGGTAATTTAGTAAGACGAAATTTTCTAAAACCATATTTACCTCTTTCAAAATAATTATATGTGGGATCATACTCAAATTCAATAATATTGGGATTATCATAAAATAAAGTCATGACCTCTTTGCTACCTCTTGAGCATGCGTTGGTTTTCCCTTGAAGAGAAAAGGGTGATGCAGCAAAGAAGTGTAAGTATTTCCCTAAGTTTTGAGAACCAAGGTATCAATCCAGTAGGAGGTAGCACGCAAGTCGCCTAGTACCTGCACAAACAAACAAGAACCTCACAACCAACGCGATAAAGGGGTTGTCAATCCCTTCACTATCACTTACGAAAGTGAGATTCGATAGAGATAATAAGATAAATATATTTGGTTTTTCTGTGGTATAGATTGGAAAATAAAGATTGAAAAATAAATAACGATAAAATAGCAAGTAGATAGGAAAAAAAATATGATGGAAGATAGACCCGGGGGCCATAGGTTTCACTAGTGGCTTCTCTCAAGATAGAAAATTGTATGGTGGGTGAACAAATTACTGTCGAGCAATTGATAGAAAAGCGCATAGTTATGAGAATATATAGGCATGATCATGTATATAGGCATCACGTCCGTGACAAGTAGACCGAAAAAATTCTACATCTACTACTATTACTCCACACATCGACCACTATCCAGAATGCATCTTGAGTATTAAGTTCATAAGAACAGAGTAATGCATTAGGCAAGATGACATGATGTAGAGGGATAAACTCAAGCAATATGATATAAACCCCATCTTTTTATCCTCGATGGCAACAATACAATACATGCCTTGCTGCCCCTGCTGTCACTGGGAAAGGACACTGCAAGATTGAACCCAAAGCTAAGCACTTCTCCCATTGCAAGAAAGATCAATCTAGTAGGCCAAACCAAACTGATAATTCAAAGAGACTTGCAATGATATTAAATCATGCACAAAAGATTTCAGAGAAGAATCAAATATTGTTCATAGATAATCTTGATCATAAACCTACAATTCACCGGATCTCGACAAACACATTGCAAAAAGAATTACATCGAATAGATCTCCAAGAGAATCAAGGAGACTTTGTATTGAGATCCAAAGAGAGAGAAGAAGCCATCCAGATAATAAGTATGGACCCGAAGGTCTGTGGTAAACTACTCACACATCATCGGAGAGGCTACGGTGTTGATGTACAAGCCCTCCGTGATCGATTCCCCCTCCGACGGAGTGCCGGAAGAGGCCCGAAGATGGGATCTCATGGGTATAGAAGGTTGCGGCGGTGGAAATAGGGTTTCGTGGTGCTCCTGGATGTTTTCAGGGTATATGGGTATATATAGGAGGAAGAAGTACACCGGTGGAGCTGCGAGGGGCCCACGAGGGTGGGGTGCGCCCTCCTGGCTCGTGGCCTCCTCACTTCTTTCTTGATGTCCACTCCAAGTCTCCTGGATCACGTTTGTTCCAAAAACAACTCTCCCGAAGGTTTCATTCCATTTGATATTCCTTTTCTGCGAAACACTGAAATAGGCAAAAAAACAGCAATTTGCATTGGGCCTTTGGTTAGTAGGTAAGTCCCAAAAATAATATAAAAAGGTATATTAAAGCCCATTAAACATCCAAAACAGATAATATAATAGCATGGAACAATCAAAAATTATAGATACGTTGGAGACGTATCAAGCATCCCCAAGCTTAATTCCTGCTCGTCTTCGAGTAGGTAAATGATAAAAACAGAATTTTTGATGTGGAATGCTACCTAGCATAAGTCTCAATGTAATTTTCTTTATTGTGGCATGAATGTTCAGATCCGAAAGATTCAAGACAAAAGATTAATATTGACATAAAAAATAATAGTACTTCAAGGATACTAACAAAGCAATCATGTCTTCACAAAATAACATGGCCAAAGAAAGTTATCCCTATGTAACATCCCAAAATTCTAAATTTTGGAATGTTATAATAAATAGATAGATTTGATTGATTGTTTGATTGATTGACTAAAAGTGAGTGAATTCAAAACTTTTGAAAGTTAAATGAGAGGGAATAAAAGGACTTTCCCAAACTTTCATATTTTGCTTTCAGATCTCCGTGAATTCAAATTCTTTTCACCACGAAACCCTGGAGAGAAGATGACATGACTTCTTCCATTTATTTAAATGACAAGGGGTGTTGAAAATATTTGAATTTCATTTGGAAAATATTTCCAATTCTACAACTTTATGCAACTCAATGATTTTCACGAGCGAAGATAAAATGACTTCTTCAAATTATATGAAATATGAGTTGGGAGTTCAAAGAATTAAATTCAAAGTTCATTTGAATTTATTTTCAATTTGGAGATATTTGAGTTTTTTTCAAATTATTTTTCTCCAAAATAAAAATAAATGGAAAATAGGGTAACATGATTCCCTATAATAGAAAATTGGAGAAAAATTTATTTGAAATCATTTTGGTATTTTGAAAATGATTTTTTTGTTGGACTTTATTAGACCAGTAGCACACTTTGAATTATCTGAATTTGTGTGAATTTTATTTAATGCTAGGAAAATGCTCATGTCGTAGAAAATCTTTTTCTGAAAATTTTGATATATTATATGCCTACATAACATTAGTATTTATTTTGTTTTTATTATTTTTTTGTTTGTTTGTTTGCGTTAAAAAAATGTTTAAAAAAACTGTTCGGGCCGACCGAACTGGGCCGCGCCCAGCCCAGCCGTCATCTGCCTCCCGCGCGTCCAACTCCAGGCGGAGTCCGCCGCCGCCACGGTTCGCCGGCGCCGTCTCCCGGCCGAACTCCTCTGCCCCGACCCCTTTCCCCACGCCACCTCCTCGCCCCCCCTCTTAAATAGGCCGGCCCCGAGCCCCGGGCCCCGGACGCCGCCTTGCCGCCGCTCGCCCACGCGCAGATTGCCGCCGCCGCTGCAAAGCCGCCGCCGCCGCCGACGCCGCTTGCTGCGCGCTCCGCCGTCGACGCACCGAGCCGCGCCGCCGCCTGCTCGCCTCGCCGCTGCCGCGCTGCTCACCCACGCTGCCGCACTTCCCTCGCCGGAGCCGCGCCGCCCTCGCCGGAGTCCGTCGCTAACCGCCGCTGCCGGTTTTCGAAGAAAAACCACCCGAACCGGTACAAACCGACCTGGTTTTGTTTTTGGTTTTTCTTTTAGCTCGGTTTTCTTTGTTTTGATCGGTTTATTTATTAGGTTTAGTTAGTTAGTGGATATTCGTCCGTTAGTACTCAGTAGCGAACGGTTTTCGTCTTATAGGCTTCTGCAGCAAACGCTCGCTATTTAGTCTTTTCTTTTATTTCAGTTTTCGGCCAAGGACCTATCTGTGAGTGTTTTTATTTACAGATTAGTCCCTGATTTTCAAACGACTATAACTTTTCGCTCGTTTGTCCAAATCCAATGAAACCAACGCTCACGTCTTCGTTATGATCTCATATATCCATTAATCCAACTCAAAAATGTTTTTGAAAAGTTTAAAAATTGAATTAGATCAGATTTGAATTCAAACTTTGTTTGATCATAACTTGAGTTCCGTAGCTCCGTTTGAGTTGATTCTTTTTGCAAATCGAAGCTCTTGACCTAGACATTCTAATAAGGCCAAATTCACATAATTTTGGTACTGTTAGAAATTGTTTTATGTTGCAAGAGTTATTTGCTTGGTTTTGAAGTTTTCCGAATCGTCTTCTTTGTTCTTTCTGATCTTTGAGTGATTGCTTATGTATGGTTACTATTGCTTGCTTACGATAGATTGACCGGATTGTGACGAGTAGAGCTATCAAGAGTTTGGAGTGCGAATCATCTTCATCAACATTGCAGGCAGGTTCACACTTTGATCATACCTCTTTCGTACCCAGTTTTTGTTGCATTAGATCAAACCTCAAACATTGCATGATTAGGATCTAATTAAATTGTGGGTATTGGGAAGTAGTTGATGAGGTAGGAACCTATTGCCCTGCATTCAAACCTTAGGAGTTACTATTACGTTATGCTTATACTGCTATGCTATGCTCGTAGACGTGGATTGGGTTTTGAGAGTATTTCATGACAGATGTGAGATTGTTAATTAATGGTTCAACTTAAGGTGGCAACTTGAATACACATCTGGGTGGATTGCTAGGGGCACCCTGGGGATATACCAGTGGACTTGTCCGGACACCTGGGGAAATACCAGTGTTGTCCTAGGAGATCCCGGGGATATACCGTGTGATCATCCTACGGTCCGCCACCCAGGCTCAAAGGAATCATACGATTGTTGATGCTAGAAACTTCCATGTGCAGCCACAAGCTATTATGGGCTCTAGCATAGTTGATTAAGTCGTGTGAACTCTTACAGTGGTAGACTAGCAGATGTAGGGGTTGTAGGTGGTACGGTCTACCCATCGTAAGGTGCAAACGCTTCTGAAAGACTATGTCTCGGTCATCCGTCTTATCAAACACCATGTAGTGCGAGAAACCAAACGGAGGCGATCGAGTCTTGTGGGGAAAAGTGCGCAAACCTCTGCAGAGTGTAATAAACTAATCATGGTTAGCCCTGTCCCCGGTTATGGACATCTTGAGTATCTAGTTCTTGGATTATCCTGTTGATCTCAACATGTTACTCTAAATTAATTTTGTTGGGTTTTAATGATGTTACTTAATTGGGATTGAGAATGCTGTCAACCATTCTCAATGTTCAACAACCACCATGATAGTTAAATAAAATTTATTCCTTTGCAGTAGGGAAAAATTGGCTTTTCGCAAAAACTATAACCATAGAGCTTTTCCACCAGCCAAATATGCTTGTAGTGATAGCCATTGTTCATCATTTCTCTCTATGGTGTGAATTTGCCAGTACATTCAATGTACTGACCCTTTGTGGCTGCAACCTCTCATGTTGCAGGAATCTTACGACGAGTAAGTGATACATTAGGGTTATGATTTCTACACTCAACTTTGCCGTTGGTGTTGATGGGAATCCACAACCTTGTTACTTCCGCTATTTGGATTGTGGTAATAGTATTTACATTACATTTTACATGTGATTTACCTCTGTTATAAATCCTCAAGTACTGTGTGTGTCAGCATACCAATCCAGGGATGACACTTAAGCATAGAGACTTGATCCATTCGGGTCGGGTCGCTACAAGATGGTATCAGAGCACATGTTGACTGTAGGACGTGACCCTAGAAACTGGCAAGCCCATAGCAAAGATTTTTCTCTACAACTTTCCCTTTAAAAAGATATTTTACCTCTCTTCTCTTCTAAGCTTATTCAAATATTACTTTAGTGAGACCATACCCCTTTCCCCTTTTGACCGCACGAAGATTCGACTGATGAGACCACTCCAAGAAGTACAAGATATCGGACAACTAAGACCACTTCGGAATGAAGAGTATTTTCCGTGCATCTGAATAATGGAAACTACAATGGTTGAAGACCGAAGACAAGTAGAATTTGAAGGCTCTGAAGAATTCCCAGATTTGTATGACCTAGGAAGGCTACCCTTATGGAACTTGGCAGACTATGGAAGTTGTCAATACCCGAGATTAAGGTGTATCGGAGAAAGACCAGAGCATGAAGCATGAGAACTCAAAGTTTTGCCAAGAAAACCCTAAGGCAGGAGATATCAACTATGGAAGATAGCTCATGGCAATGACAATGGCAGAAACACGGTTATCCGTGATGTCATCGCCGTTGATGCTATTGTCACCGTGCTGAGTTAAGGATGCATTTCTTCAAAATGGATTTGATGGAAGAAGGCTGATGGAGCACCTATTAGTAAGATGAAGTTTTAACCTTAGCCGGTGTATCACCAGGATCTGGAGTAGTACATCAAGAAGTTTAAGGAGGAGCTCCATGAAGCCGTATTAGACAAGGAAGCATTTCGTGAAGAACTCAAGAACCAAAAGCTGAGAGTAGCCAAGATGGAGGAGCTACAACCACGAGATACCGGAGATTTGTCAGGAACTGAAGGACAGTAGGACCATGGCTCATGCCAAGGATGTTGAAACCCAGAAGTTTGGAACGCAACTCCATAATATTAAAGGACGTCATGAGAGACTTCGCGTCAATAGAGTTGATCTGGTAAAAGAACTTGAGAAAGACAAGCATGATCGAAGAAGCCATTGGAGGCATGAACAAGGCTTGAAGAGTTGGAGACGTTGAAGATTTATTGACCTCTAGAAGACCAAACCCCTGTTATATGGCTACGTTAGATGCGATGGTTGTGAGCTGTCATTTGTTTGATGTTTTTTTGACAGCCACAATAAAATCTGCCTTTTCAAAACCTTGTTTGTATTGTGTGCATCTCTCTCGATCTCCCTTATCTCACCCCATAACCCATGGACCCAATAGATGATGAATGGAGATGAGCTTATATTTTCTGGACCGATGAGTCAGTTGGAGACGGACCGATGGATTCAGAACATGGAGGATAAAATGAAGAATAACCCTGTAGTTGGAAATGATATGACCCAACATGCTCTTCAGTGCTTTGAAAGAGGTGTTGCTACTTGGTGGAGGATGTACCAAACCATCAATGGATGGCAAGGAGTAACCACTTGGAAAGAATTTAAGTTGACTTTGCCAAAGTCTCGGTTTGTGTCCCAGAAGTTGAAGCCTTATGGAAAGGATATGAAGAAACCTTGTGCATGCAAGATTTGTGGAGAAATAAGACACACCCATAAAGAACACAAGGATGAATGCCCTAATTGTGAAGGAACTCACCAAGTTGGAGAATGCCCAATTAGGCAGATTACTTGTTTCTTGTGTGAAGGGACTACCCACTATCCTGCTCAGTGTCACATTTACCCCATGGTATGAAGAACCGTACATCAGAAGAAAGAAGTAAAGAAAGGAGCCCTTATGGAAATTTTAGAAGAACTAGTGATGAAGGAAGATGTGGAGGACACACCTAAAGAATACCCGAGTAAACCCTGCACTAAGTCTTGCTATTCATGTGGAGAAGAAGGACACATCTCCCAAAATTGTTTGAATGGGGATCTAGTAGAATTCCCGACAGAGGAAGTAGAATATGACCCACAAGAAATAGAATCCATGATTGGCATGGAAAGGTCCAGGAAGAGAAGCAGATTGGATTCCAGGAAGGACCTGAGTCATATCACCTGTTACAGGTGCAAAGAGTCAGGGCACTACCTCAACAGTTGCCCAAAAAGGAAACCTCGATACTTTTCAGAAGTAATATGCTTTAGTTGTAATGGAGCAGGGCACTTTGCCAGAGAATGCCCCAAGGAGAAGGAAACTTGTGCTAAATAGTTGAGTTTGCAACAAAAGAAATGGAGTAGTAGAAGTGAGAACATTTTCTTTTATATTGAGGTGTTGACTTGAGACATGTAATGGAAAAGCGAGAGATTGTAATCAATTAAGAGTGAATAAAGTTAGCATCGTTGGTACTGATATGGATTTTATGAGTTGTTACTCTATGAAGAAGGATTTTGACCATTTTTTAGGATACGAGAAATATGGTCTATGGAAGATTTGTGCATTTTAAGGGTGGTAGTACCTATAAGAACCGTTGACCCCTGGAAAAGATAAGGATACTCCACTGAGTGGATTTCGGACAAAATGAATACGAGTTTTTGTCTCGATATGTGTGATACCCCAAGAGTGTGTGGGATGAAGTTGGAGACCGTCGATTGTTTGGACAAAATGTGATCAAGGAGTCAGAAGAGAATGTTAAGTTTATTCAAGATAGACTGAAGGTAGCTCAGTCCAGGCAGAAGAGTTATGCAGACTTCAAAACACAAGGAGGTAGTCTATGACATTGGAGATAGAGCATGTCTTCATTTTTTCCCTCTGCGAGGAATTAAACGATTTGGAGTTAAGGGAAAATTAGCCCCGAGATTTGTAGGACCATAACGAGTTTTGGAGCGTACGGGAGAAGTGGCCAACAAGTTGGAGTCACCCGAAGGACTGTCAGGAGTTCATGATGTGTTTCACATTTCCCCTTTAAAGAAGTGCCATGCAGAGATGGCCAATATTCCCCTGTAAGGACGCTTGACCTTGTAAAGGATAATGATGTTCCACAAGTGGAATATGGACTTCATAAGTATAAGTTTTTATCTCGGTATGAGGGATATCCCACGAGGGTGAAGAAATAAATTACTATTGGATATAAAGGAGGTATGATGCCGGAAATATGGATCAATGGAAACTCCATGATGAGTCTGAGTAATCATGTCCTAGTTTGGTGCCAATCGAAGGAAGGAAGACAGTACAATTGGATGGATTTAAGAATACTAGGAAGTTGGAAGTTGGAATAATGATCAGTTGCCCGATGATAAGTTCAAGGACTACAAGTGATGAGATGGACCATAACCACATGCCCCAGGACCTGCCAAGAAGCAAGCACATTCTTGCTGAAGGAAAAACCCTAGAAGAGAGTACGACCTTACCCACCGATGATTTTATAGGAGTAACGCAAAACCTGAGAGTTGTGAAGAAATGATAGATGTTTGTCTGGCTTGCAAAATCTATGGATATATCCGAACTTGGTTCGTCGACAAGAGAAATTCTGCAATGCTTGTGAGGATGACCGAGTGTTAGAATGCGAGATTCGCTAAACCATATACAAGGTAATGATTTGGGTGCGGGATGGATTGATCACCATACCGACTTACTCTTATTATTCTCCTTGCTATATGGGATGGTACATCTGAGTGACTTACCTATAGTAAAGAGGCGACGATCAAAACCTTGTTTAAGCCTTAGAATGGTATATGTATTTTTCCCTTGTACAAGGCAGCTTTGCCAACCGTAGGTTATACGGTGAGGATCACCCAGACCCATTTCCTGCAGGAGAAACCACAAATTGTTGACCACCATGAGATATCGATAGTTGTTTAGTTTTGGCGCCAGACCCGTCAGCTAAGAAGACCCAATCTCCGAAGAACCTTACCAAGATGAAAGGAGAGAAAAATTGTGGAAAGGTTATGCCACTACCGAAAGAGACCAGATAAGGAAATTATCCTAAAGATCTAAGAAGACCGACACTGTTAACAATATGGATGGAGTATATGAGTTTTGATGGAACCGTAACCATGCTTTTAAGGGAGGTAGCACCCCAGACCCCTGTGATGATTGATGGATTTTGAGGAGACCCCCAAACCCTAACCTTTTCTTTCTAGCCTCTCCGAATCTCGAGGACGAGATTCATTTTAAGGGTGGTAGGTTTGTAACATCCCAAAATTCTAAATTTTGGAATGTTATAATAAATAGATAGATTTGATTGATTGTTTGATTGATTGACTGAAAGTGAGAGAATTCGAAACTTTTTGAAAGTTAAATGAGAGGGAATAAAAGGACTTTCCCAAACTTTCATATTTTGCTTTCTCATCTCCGTGAATTCAAATTCTTTTCACCACGAAACCCTGGAGAGAAGATGACATGACTTCTTCCATTTATTTAAATGACAAGGGGTGTTGAAAATATTTGAATTTCATTTGGAAAATATTTCCAATTCTGCAACTTTATGCAACTCAATGATTTTCACGAGCGAAGATAAAATGACTTCTTCAAATTATCTGAAATATGAGTTGGGAGTTCAAAGAATTAAATTCAAAGTTCATTTGAATTTATTTTCAATTTGGAGATATTTGAGTTTTTTCAAATTATTTTTCTCCAAAATAAAAATAAATGGAAAATAGGGTAACATGATTCCCTACAATAGAAAATTGGAGAAAATTTTATTTGAAATCATTTTGGTATTTTTAAAATGATTTTTTGTTGGACTTTATTAGACCAGTAGCACTCTTTGAATTATCTGAATTTGTGTGAATTTTATTTAATGCTAGGAAAATGCTCATGCGTAGAAAATCTTTTTCTAAAATTTTTTATATATTATATGCCTATATAATATTAGTATTTATTTTGTTTTTATTATTTTTTTGTTTGTTTGTTTGCGTTAAAAAATGTTTTAAAAAAACTGTTCGGGCCGACCGAACTGGGCCGCGCCCAGCCCAGCCGGCCCAGCCGCGTGGGGAAAGGGGTCGGGGCAGAGGAGTTCAGCTGGGAGCCGACACCGGCGAACCGTGGCACCGGCGAACCGTGGCGGTGCCGGCTCCCAGCTGAACTCCTCTGCCCCGACCCCTTTCCCCACGCCACCTCCTCGCCCCCCTCTTAAATAGGCCGGCCCCGAGCCCCAGGCCCCCGACGCCGCCTTGCCGCCGCTCGCCCACGCGCAGATCGCCGCCGCTGCTGCAAAGCCGCCGCCGCCACCGACGCCGCTTGCTGCGCGCTCCGCCGTCGCCGCACCGAGCCGCGCCGCCGCCTGCTCGCCTCGCCGCTACCGCGCTGCTCGCCCACGCCGCCGCACTTCCCTCGCCGGAGCCGCGCCGCCCTCGCCAGAGTCCGTCGCTAACCGCCGCTGCCGGTTTTCGAAGAAAAACCGCCCGAACCGGTACAAACCGACCCGGTTTTGTTCTTGGTTTTTCTTTTAGCTCGGTTTTCTTTGTTTTGATCGGTTTATTTATTAGGTTTAGTTAGTTAGTGGATATTCGTCTGTTAGTACTCAGTAGCGAACGGTTTTCGTCTTATAGGCTTCTGCAGCAAACGCTCGCTATTTAGTCTTTTCTTTTATTTCAGTTTTCGGTCAGGGACCTCTCTGTGAGTGTTTTTATTTACAGATTAGTCCCTGATTTTCAAACGACTATAACTTTTCGCTCGTTTGTCCAAATCCAATGAAACCAACGCTCACGTATTCGTTATGATCTCATCTATCCATTAATCCAACTCAAACATGTTTTTGAAAAGTTTAAAAATTGAATTAGATCAGATTTGAATTCAGACTTCGTTTGATCATAACTTGAGTTCCGTAGCTCCGTTTGAGTTGATTCTTTTTGCAAATCGAAGCTCTTGACCTAAACATTCTAATAAGGCCAAATTAACATAATTTTGGTACTGTTAGAAATTGTTTTATGTTGCAAGAGTTATTTGCTTGGTTTTGAAGTTTTCTGAATCGTCTTCTTCGTTCTTTCTGATCTTTGAGTGATTGCTTATGTATGGTTACTATTGCTTGCTTACAATAGATTGACCGGATTGTGACGAGTAGAGCTATCAAGAGTTTTGAGTGCGAATCATCTTCATCAACATTGCAGGGAGGTTCACACTTTGATCATACCTCTTTCATACCCAGTTTTTGTTGCATTAGATCAAACCTGAAACATTGCATGATTAGGATCTAATTAAATTGTGGGTATTGGGAAGTAGTTGATGAGGTAGGAACCTATTGCCCTGCATTCAAACCTTGGGAGTTACTATTACGTTATGCTTATACTGCTATGCTATGCTCGTAGACGTGGATTGGGTTTTGAGAGTATTTCATGACAGATGTGAGATTGTTAATTAATGGTTCAACTTAAGGTGGCAACTTGAATACACATCTGGGTGGATTGCTAGGGGCACCCTGGGGATATACCAGTGGACTTGTCCGGACACCTGGGGAAATACCAGTGTTGTCCTAGGAGATCCCGGGGATATACCGTGTGATCATCCTACGGTCCGCCACCCAGGCTCAAAGGAATCATACGATTGTTCATGCTAGAAACTTCCTTGTGCAGCCCCAAGCTATTATGGGCTCTAGCATAGTTGATTAAGTCGTGTGAACTCTTACAATGGTAGACTAGCAGATGTAGGGGTTGTAGGTGGTACGGTCTACCCATCGTAAGGTGCAAACGCTTCTGAAAGACTATGTCTCGGTCATCCGTCTTATCAAACACCATGTAGTGCGAGAAACCAAACGGAGGCGATCGAGGCTTGTGGGGAAAAGTGCGCAAACCTCTGCAGAGTGTAATAAACTAATCATGGTTAGCCGTGTCCCCGGTTATGGACATCTTGAGTATCTAGTTCTTGGATTATCCTGTTGATCTCAACATGTTACTCTAAATTAATTTTGTTGGGTTTTAATGATGTTACTTAATTGGGATTGAGAATGTTGTCAGCCATTCTCAATGTTCAACAACCACCATGATAGTTAAATAAAATTTATTCCTTTGCAGTAGGGAAAAATTGGCTTTTCGCAAAAACTATAACCATAGAGCTTTTCCACCAACCAAATATGCATGTAGTGATAGCCATTGTTCATCATTTCTCTCTGTGGTGTGAATTTGCCAGTACATTCAATGTACTGACCCTTTGTGGCTGCAACGTCTCATGTTGCAGGAATCTTACGACGAGTAAGTGATACATTAGGGTTACAATTTCTACACTCAACTTTGCCGTTGGTGTTGATGGGAATCCACAACCTTGTTACTTCCGCTATTTGGATTGAGGTAATTGTATTTACGTTACTTTTTACATGTGATTTACCTCTTTTATAAATCCTCGAGTACTGTGTGTGTCAGCATACCGATCCAGGGATGACACTTAAGCACAAAGACTTGATCCATTCGGGTCGGGTCGCTACACCTACAAAATCATATAGTCTGGCTATGCTCTATCTTCGTCTCACAAAGTATTTAATCATGCACAACCCCGATGACAAGCCAAGCAATTGTTTCATACTTTTGATGTTCTCAAACTTTTTCAATCTTCACGCAATACATGAGCGTGAGCCATGGATATAACACTATATGTGGAATAGAATGGTGGTTGTGGAGAAGACAAAAAGGAGAAGATAGTCTCACATCAACTAGGTGTATCAACAGGCCATGGGGATGCCCATCAATAGATATCAATGTGAGTGAGTAGGGATTGCCATACAACGGATGCACTAGAGCTATAAGTGTATGAATGCTCAACAAAAGAAACTAAGTGGGTGTGCATCCAACTTGCTTGCTCATGAAGACCTAGGGCATTTTGAGGAAGCCCATCATTGGAATATACAAGCCAAGTTCTATAATGTAAAATTCCCACTAGTATATGAAAGTGACAACATAAGAGACTCTCTATCATGAAGATCATGGTGCTACTTTGAAGCACAAGTGTGGTAAAAGGATAGTAACATTGTCCCTTCTCTGTTTTTCTCTCAGTTTTTTCTTTTTTTTATCTTTTTTATTTGGGTATTTTTTATGGCCTCTTTTTTCCTCCGGAGTCTCATCCCGACTTGTGGGGGAATCATAGTCTCCATCATCCTTTCCTCACTTGGGACAATTCTCTAATAATGATGATCATCACACTTTTATTTACTTACAACTCCAAAATTACAACTCGATACTAGAACAAAATAAGACTCTATGTGAATGCCTCCGGCGGTGTACCGGGTTGTGCAATGAATCAAGAGTGACATGTATGAAAGAATTATGAATGGTGGCTTTGCCACAAATACGATGTCAACTACATCATCATGCAAAGCAATATGACAATGATGAAGCGTGTCATAACAAACGGAACGGTGGTAAGTTGCATGGCAATATATCTCGGAATGGCTATGGAAATGACATAATAGGTAGGTATAGTGGCTGTTTTGAGGAAGGTATATGGTGGGTGTATGATACCGGCGAAAGTTGTGCGGTATTAGAGAAACTAACAATGGTGGAAGGGTGAGAGTGCGTATAATCCATGGACTCAACATTAGTCATAAAGAGCTCACATACTTATTGCAAAAATCTATTAGTTATCGGAACAAATTACTATGTGCATGCTCCTAGGGGGATAGATTGGTAGGAAAAGACCATCGCTCGTCCCCGACCGCCACTCATAAGGAAGACAATCAATAAATAAATCATGCTCTGACTTCATCACATAACGGTTCACCATACGTGCATGCTACGGGAATCACAAACTTTAACACGAGTATTTCTCAAATTCAGAACTACTCAACTATCTTGACTATAATATCACCATCTTCATATCTCAAAACAATTATCCAGTATCAAACTTCTCATAGTATTCAATGCACTTTTTATGAAAGTTTTTATTATACACATCTTGGATGCCTATCATATTAAGACTAATTTTACAGCCAAAGGAAATTACCATGCTCTTCTAAAAGACTCTCAAAATAATATAATTGAATCATGAGATATCAATAATTTCTATAAAATAAAACCACCACCGTGCTCTTAAAGATATAAGTGAAGCACTAGAGCAAAATTATCTAGCTCAAAAGATATAAGTGAAGCACATAGAGTATTCTAATAAATTCCGATTCATGTGTGTCTCTCCAAAAGGTGTGTACAGCAAGGATATTTGTGGTAAACTAAAAATCAAAGACTCAAATCATACAAGACGCTCCAAGCAAAAACACATATCATGTGGTGAATAAAAATATAGCCTCAAGTAAAGTTACCGATGGAAGAAGACGAAAGAGGGGATGCCTTCCGGGGCATCCCCAATGTTAGGCTTTTGGTTGTCCTTGAAATTTACATTGGGTTGCCTTGGGAATCCCCAATCTTAGTCTCTCGCCACTCTTTATTCCAAAATCCATCAAATCTTTACCCAAAACTTGAAAACTTCACAACACAAAACTCAAGAGAAAATCTCATGAGCTCCATTAGTATAAGAAAACAAACCACCACTTCAAGGTACTGTAATTAACTCATTATTTATTTATTTTGGTGTTAAATCTATTGTATTCCAACTTCTCTATGGTTCATACCCCCTGATACTAGCCATAGATTCATCAAAATAAGCAAACAACACACGAAAAACAGAATCTGTCAAAAACAGAACAGTCTGTAGTAATCTGTAGTTTACGAATACTTCTGTAAGCCTAAAAATTCTAAAATAAATTGGTGTACGTGAGAAATTTGTCTATTAATCATATTTGAAAATAATCAACCTAATCACACTCTCTAGTAAAAAATGGCAGCAAATTTCGTGAGCGCTAAAGTTTCTGTTTTTTACAGCAAGATCGCAAAGACTTCCCCCAAGTCTTCCCAAAGGTTCTACTTGGCACAAACACTAATTAAAAACATAAAAACACATCTAAACAGAAGATAGATGAATTATTTATTACTAAACATGAACTAAAAGCAAGAAACAAAAATAAAATTGGGTTGCCTCCCAACAAGCGATATCGTTTAACGCCCCTAGCTAGGAATAAAAACAAGAATTGATCTAGGTATTGCGATCTTTCATATGAAATCCATAAGTGGCTCTCATAATAGATTCATAAGTTAATTTAATTTTCTTTCTAGGAAAGTATTCCATGCCCTTCCTTAACAGAAATTGGAATCTAATATTTTCTCCTTTCATATCAATAATTGCACCAATCGTTATAAGGAAAGGTCTACCAAGAATAATAGGACATGTAGGATTGCAATCTATATTAAGAATAATGAAATCTACGGGCACATAACTCCTATTTGAAACAATAAGAACATCATTAATCCTTCCCATAGGTTTCTTAATGGTGGAATCCGCAAGACACAAATTTAAAGAACAATCATCAAATTCACGAAAACCTAACACATCACACAAAGTTTTTGGAATCGTGGAAACACTAGCACCAAATCACATAAAGAATAGTATTCATGATTTTTAAATTTAATTTTAATAGTAGGTTCCCACTCATCATAAAGTTTTCTAGGGATAGAAACTTCTAATTCAAGCTTTTTGTCATAAGATTGCATTAAAGCATCAACGATATGTTTGGTAAAAGATTTATTTTGACTATAAGCATGAGGAGAATTTAGCACGGATTGCAACAAGGAAATACAATCTATCAAAGAGCAATTATCATAATTAAATTTCTTGAAATCTAAAATAGTGGGTTCATTGATATGTAAAGTTTTGACCTCTTCAATCCCACTTTTACCAATTTTTGCATCTAGATCAAAAAACTCCGAATCATTGGGACACCTTTTAACTAAAGTTGACTCATCTCCAGTCCCATCATTATCAAGATTCATATTGCAAAACAAAGATTTAATAGGGGACACATCAATCACTTTTAGATCTTCATCCTTATTATCGTGAAAACTAGAAGAACACACTTTCATAAAGCAATCTTTTTTAGCATGCATCCTAGCGGTTCTTTCTTTGCATTCGTCAATGGAAATTCTTGTAGATTTTAGAGACTCATTGATATCATGCTTAGGTGGAATAGATCTAAGTTTAAAAGAATCAACATCAAGAGAAATTCTATCCACGTTCCTAGCCAACTCATCAATCTTAGGCAATTTTTCTTCATGCAAAGCATTGAAATTCTTTTGCGAAATCATAAATTCTTTAACACTAGTCTCAAAATAATAGGGCATCTTATTAAAATTTCCATAAGAGTTGTTATAGGAATTACCATAATTATTAGAGGAATTACTAGGAAATGGACTAGGATTAAAGTTTCCTCTATACGCGTTGTTATGAAAATTGTTCCAACCAACAAAATTCACATTCATAGATTCATTATTATTCTCAATCAAAGTAGACAAATGCATATCATTAGGATCAGAAGAAACACTCTTATTAGCAAACAAATTCATAAGTTCATCCATCTTTCCACTCAAAACATTAATTTCTTCTATAGCATGAACCTTTTTACTAGTAGATCTTTCGGTGTGCCATTGAGAATAATTAACCATAATATTATCTAGCAGTTTAGTAGCTTCTCCTAAAGTGATTTCCATAAAAGTGCCTCCCGCGGCTGAATCTAAAAGATTACTAGAAGCAAAATTCAATCTGGCATAAAAATTTGTATGATCATCCATAAATTTAATCCATGTGTAGGGCAATTACGTATCATTAATTTCATCCTCTCCCAAGCTTGTGCAACATGCTCATGATCAAGTTGCTTAAAATTCATAATATCATTTCTAGGAAAGATAATCTTAGCGGGAGGAAAATACTTAGAGATAAAAGCATCTTTGCACTTATTCCACGAATCAATACTATTTTTAGGCAAAGACGAAAACCAAATTTTGGCACGATATCTAAGCGAAAACAGAAATAGCTTCAATTTAACAATGTCATTATCCACATCCTTCTTCTTTTGCATATCACACAAATCAACAAAGATGTTGAGATGGGTAGCGACATCTTCACTAGGAAGGCCAGAAAACGGATCTTTCATGACAAGATTCAGCAAAGCAGTATTAATTTCACAAGATTCAGCATCGATAAGAGGAGCAATTGGAGTACTAAGAAAATCATTAATGTTGGTATTGGAAAAGTCACACAATTTACTATTATCTTGAGCCATCATGATAGACAATCCAACACACAAGCAAACAAGAGGCAAGCAAAGAGAGACGAACGGAAAAGAGGCGGACGGAAAAGACGGCGAATAAAATGGCAAGGGTGAAGTGGGGGAGAGGAAAACGAGAGGCAAATGGCAAAAAATGTAATGCGAGGGATAAGAGTTTGTGATGGGTACTTGGTATGTCTTTACTTGTGCGTAGACGGCACCGGAGATGGCTAGTTGCTAGGATATCAAATCTTGACTTGACTTGGTGCAACCTCCCCGGCAATGGCAACATAAATCCATCTTGCTACCTCTTGAGCATGTGTTGGTTTTCCTTTGAAGAGGAAAGGGTGATGCAGCAAAGTAGCATAAGTATTTCCCTCAGTTTTGAGAACCAAGGTATCAATCCAATAGGAGGTAGCAGGCAAGTCGCCTAGTGCCTGCACAAACACACAAGAACCTCGCAACCAACGCGATAAAGGGGTTGTCAATCCCTTCACAGTCACTTACGAAAGTGAGATCTGATAGAGATAATAAGATAAATATTTTTGGTATTTTTGTGGTATAGATTGGAAAATAAAGATTGCAAAATAAACAATGATAAAAATAGCAAGTAGATAGGAAAATAATATGATGGAAGATAGACCCAGGGGCCATAGGTTTCACTAGTGGCTTCTCTCAAGATAGCAAATTCTATGGTGGGTGAACAAATTACCGTCGAGCAATTGATAGAAAAGCGCATAGTTATGAGAATATCTAGGCATGATCTTGTATATAGGCATCACGTCCACGACAAGTAGACCGAAGCGATTCTGCATCTACTACTATTACTCCACAGATCGACCGCTATCCAACATGCATCTAGAGTATAAAGTTCATAAGAACAGAGTAACGCATTAGGCAAGATGACATGATGTAGAGGGATAAACTCAAGCAATATGATATAAACCCCATCTTTTTATCCTCGATGAAAACAATACAATACGTGCCTTGCTGCCCCTGCTGTCACTGGGAAAGGACACCGCAAGATTGAACCCAAAGCTAAGCGCTTCTCCCATTGCAAGAAAGATCAATCTAGTAGGCCAAACCAAACTGATAATTTGAAGAGACTTGCAATGATATTAAATCATGCATAAAAGATTTCAGAGAAGAATCAAATTTTGTTCATAGATAATCTTGATCATAAACCCACAATTAATCGGATCTCGACAAACACACCGCAAAAAGAATTACATCGAATAGATCTCCAAGAGAATCGAGGAGAACTTTGTATTGAGATCCAAAGAGAGAGAAGAAGCCATCTAGCTAATAACTATGGACCTGAAGGTCTGTGGTAAACTACTCACACATCATCGGAGAGGCGATGGTGTTGATGTAGAAGCCCTCCGTGATTGATTCCCCCTCCGGCGGAGCGTCGGAAAAGGCCCCAAGATGGGATCTCACCGGTATAGAAGGTTGCGGCGGTGGAAATAGGTTTCGTGGTGCTCCTGGATGTTTTCAGTGTATATGGGTATATATAGGAGCAAGAAGTATGTCGGTGGAGCTGCGAGCGGCCCACGAGGGTGGGGGGGCGCCCACCCCCTGGGGCACGCCCTCCTGCCTCGTGGCCTCCTCGCTTCTTTCTTGAGATACACTCCAAGTCTCCTAGATCACGTTTGTTCCAAAAATAACTCTCTCGAAGGTTTCATTCCGTTTGGATTCCGTTTGATATTCCTTTTCTGCAAAACACTAAAATAGGCAAAAAAACAGCAATTTGCACTAGGCCTTTGGTTAGTAGGTTAGTCCCAAAAATAATATAAAAGGTATATTAAAGCTTGTTAAACATCCAAAACAAATAAGATAATAACATGGAACAATCAAAAATTATAGATACGTTGGAGACGTATCACTCTTCAAGCCCACTTTTATCAAAAATTTCATAAGATTGAACACTCTCCAAATATGTGGGATTATTTTTACCTAGAGTTGACACTCTTCTGAACCCACTTTGAATAATATTGCAAACATATTCATCCACTACAAAAAAAAGACACATCGGTGACATTTTGGGCCGAACAAAATTTTTTCTATCATACTTATGACACTTCTGTGACGATAATTGTGAAAAAACCCGGTATCATCATAGATGTGGTGGGCTCCTACTTCTATGACAAAAAATCATGACAGAAAATGGGATTTTCGTCCTGGGCGGGCCGGAGACGCAGCTGTATGACATTCTTCGGGCCGTCCATGACGGAAAAAACCATGGTAGAAGTGAGGGCGAGGAAAATATCGGGGTGTTCCCGGTTACGGTGGGTGGTCGGGGCCGAGCGATGCACGGAGGTTTGCATGTTTCTCTCGTACATGCACGCACGTGGGTGCGAGGCGTTGGGCTCTAACTAAAGCCGAGCAAGGCGTTCGCCTACTAAACCTGAGCGATTGTACTGCAGGCTACGCGTTACTGAACCCAAGCGATCGATCGATGGCTGTTAACTAAACCTGATCGAGCGATTCCTTCGCTACTACTGCTAACTAAAGCCGATCGATGCTGCCTCTGGATGAACAGTGAGCGTTGCTGGGGGGTATGGATGAATAGTTCCCGGTGGGGGTGGATGAATAGGACCCCGTGGTTTTGCCTCTGGATGAACAGGACCCCGATTGATCGAGCCGGTTGGGGCTAGATGAATAGGACCCCGTGGAGTGCTGGATGAACAGGACGACCCCGTGGAGGGCTGGATGAAAAGTAGAAGGTGGAGGGCTGGATGAATAGTAACTCGTGGAGGGGTGGTTGAACAGGAGCCCGTGGAGAGGGCTAGTTGAACAGTAGCCGATGGAGTAGCGCGCGGTGGAGGCTGGATGAACAGGAGCCCATGGATGAACAGTCGCAGGTGGAGGCTGGAGGAGGTCGATGGTGGATGAACAGTAGCCCGTGGAGGCTGGAGGGGGTCGACGGTGGAGATGAACAGTATCCCGTGGAGTCCCGTTTTGTGGTACGTCAGGCACTTTCTTGCATGCGAACATATAGATGGTGGGTCCCAGCAGTCAGGGGGGTGAATCATTTTTTTTGCCCGGGCGCACTTCCTTGCGTGCCAAGATGTAGCTGGTGGGTCCCAGCAGTTAGGGGGAAATGTTTTTCGTGAAATACGGTGGCCCGTCCGGTGGGTCCACGCTGTCAGGTGCAGGAATAATTATTTTGTGCATAATAAGGAGGCACTTCCTTGCGGCTAACGTGGACCCAGGTGTCAGCCTCTCCACGTACAGTACTCTACCGATGGAAGTCGCTCATTGACCACATTGACCATGCCACGCCGCGAGCACCAAGGCAGTGGACGACGGTGAGGCCTAGGAAGGGGAGGATGCGGAGCCAGGGAAGACGCGGCAGTGGATGGCCACGCAGAGAGGAGTACGAGGGTTCACTAGTTCGGCTGCCGTGTGAGGCTGTCGTCGCCGCAGAATAACAGGGGGTGTGGGTGAGTAGAGGGATGGCCTGGCCGGCGGTGGGAGTAGTAGGGGCGGGGAGGCCTCCGCGACATCACAGCTGGCTACGGGAGGCAGGAGCACGCGAAACGACCGACGTTGGTTTGGGCGGCTGGAGCAAGAAGACCAGAGGTTGAAGAAGCACTACGGCCGTTGGATGGACATCGTACGGTCACTTGAGCTAGAATCGTTCATATATTGACTAAGTTGACAAAGACCTCCGTCCCTGTCAACTTAGTAGGCCCACAAGTCAGCCTCCCACTGTGGTGGGTCCCAGCTGGCAGGGGGCTATTCATTTTTTTGTGCGCAATAAGGAGGCACTTCCTTGCATGCGAAGATATAGTTGGTGGGTCCGACCTGTCAGTGGAGGGAACGTTTTTTTGGCGAAATACAGAGGCCCTTCCGGCAGGTCCAGATGTCAGGTGGAGGAATCATTATTTTGCGCATAATAAGGAGGCATTTCCTTGTGTGCGACCGTGGACCCAGCTATCAGCCTCTCCACGTACAGTCCACTTCTGATGGATGTCGTTCGTTGACCATGTTGACCACGCCGCGCCGAGAGCACCAGGGCGGTGGACGACGGCGAGGCCTACAAAGGGAACGGCACGGAGCCGGGGAAGACACGACAGTGGCTGCCCACGCGGTGGAGAGTATGAGGGTTGACTAGTTCAGCTGCCGTCGCCGGAAAATAACAGGAGGTGTGGGTGAGTAGAGGGATAGACAAGCCAGGGATGTGAGTATATGATGGGGCAGTGAGGCTTGCCCAGCAGCACAGCCGGCCATGGGAGGCGGGAGCAGGTGGTTCCGACGGCGCTGGTTTGGGCGGCTGGGGCAGGAAGATCAGAGACTAAAGAAGCACGATTGCCATTAGATTGACATCTAATGGTCTGACGCTGGTAGAGTCGATTGTTGACTAAGTTTCTTTTTTGAGAAACCTTGTGTACGCACGAACTTAGTAGGCCCACAAGTCAGCCTCCAAATCTGTGGCAGACAACATAGATCCTATTTGCTATTTTTTAATAATTTGCAGCCCACTTTCTAATTCTTAATTAATTTATTATAGCCCATTTTCTGCCTAGGACCACGGTCAAAAAGTTCATCCTTATTTTGCATATTTCGGTGGAGTCCGAACTTTTGTAATCCCGAAATGATCAACATTTTTTAAGAACTTATTGATTTGCCAAAAAAATCATTTTTTTGTAAGCAAATAAGACGTGGGACAATTGAGTTGGTTTAAGGGAAAACCAGTTGTAAAAAAATCAGCACTAGGAGGAAAAACAACAACCAAAATAAGGATGTAAATATGAAAGGGGAATTTTATGTATTTTCAATATAATGATACATGTATATGAACTAGTAAAACTATAGGTAGAGATTAGAAAACAGATGTAGGACATGCGTTTCAAGAGGAAAATAGAACTGGGTTGTGTGTTTGATTCAGTAAAAAAACTGCATGCGGATGTTGTAAGACAAAATATAACTAACGCTGGCGGGCTAGAGGCCACTAGATACCTGCTGGCTCTTTGTGCCCCGTTGTCGTCATGGGCTGGGCCTATTAAAAACAAAACCAATCCTGGGTAGTCTACAACCCAGTTGAAACTTGCTCGACCTAAAAAAACAATATACGTGCTCAATAAACGAGAGAATTCTGCAAGTACAAACTCATAACTGGGATGCAGCAGGGATGTTGTTTTTTCATCGTGATAATAAGTGAATGCACTTGTTTCGAAAAATTTGGAGAACTGGCAATTCGAACGGAAGGTGCTTATGCTACCCATTAAATAAAAATCAGGTGCCTGGAAATTCATTTTGAAACAAATGATTCAGCTTTATATCCACGTTGACCCTTGGCATGATGGTTGGAAGAAAATGCCAAGTTCATACCTAAAGATCTTAACAACAATACCAACTTGTAGACGACAAGGTAGTACAAGTACCAATACCAAACTAACTTATACTCCTGGCCCTAGTGTTCGTCTGGTAGAAAATCTTGCAGAGGACCAACTCCCGCTCCTTCTCTTGCTCCAGGTCCCCGAGGTGGTACTGGTGCATCACCCAGTTGGTCCTCTGCTGGTCGAAGTTCTTGTTGGTGTGCAGCACCAGAACCTTTTTGCTGCCCATCTGCCAGCTGTTGACCATCACTGGCAAGGTATTGCCGGTGTTGTGCCACATCGCGTGCATGCCGCACTCCGACTATATCTTGCGACACGTCCAGGTGCCCCTTTTGAATGCCCTAGAATTGCGCAGGAAGAAATGCTTGTTGGGGAACGTAGTAATTTCAAAAAAAATCCTACACACACGCAAGATCATGGTGATGCATAGCAACGAGAGGGGAGAGTGGTGTCCACGTACCCTCGTAGACCCTAAGCGGAAGCGTTAGCACAACGCGGTTGATGTAGTCGTATGTCTTCACGATCCGACCGATCCAAGTACCGAACGCACGGCACCTCCGAGTTCAGCACACGTTCAGCTCGATGAAGACCCGCGAACTCCGATCCAACAGAGCTTCACGGGAGAGTTCCGTCAGCACGACGGCGTGGTGACGGTGATGATGTTGCTACCGACGCAGGGCTTCGCCTAAGCACCGCTATGATATGATCGAGGTGGAATATGGTGGAGGGGGGCACCGCACACGGTTGGGAGAGATCAACTGATCAACTTGTGTGTCTAGAGGTGCCCCCTGCCCCTATATATAAAGGAGCAAGGGGGGAGGCGGCCGGCCTAGGAGAAGGGCGCGCCAAGGGGGGAGTCCTACTCCTACCGGGAGTAGGACTCCTCCTTTCCTTGTTGGAGTAGGAGAGAAGGAAAGAGAAGGAGAGGGAGAAGGAAAAGGGGGCTGGACCCCTTGTCCAATTCGGACCAGAGGGGGGGCGCAGGCCTCCTTCCTTCTGGCCTCTCTCCTCTATTCCCGTATGGCCCAATAAGGCCCATATACTCCCAGGCGAATTCCCGTAACTCTCCGGTACTCCGAAAAATACCCGAATCACTCGGAACCTTTCCGAAGTCCGAATATAGTCGTCCAATATATCGATCTTTACGTCTCGACCATTTCAAGACTCCTCGTCATGTTACCGATCTCATCCGGGACTCCAAACTCCTTTGGTACATCCAAACACACAAACTCATAATATAACCGTCATTGAACTTTAAGCGTGCGGACCCTACGGGTTCGAGAACTATGTAGACATGACCGAGACACGTCACCGTTCAATAACCAATAGCGGAACCTGGATGCTCATATTAGCTCCCACATATTCTACGAAGATCTTTATCGGTCAAACCGCATAATAACATACGTTGTTCCCTTTGTCATCGGTATGTTACTTGCCCGAGATTCGATCGTCGGTATCTCAATACCTAGTTCAATCTCGTTACCGGCAAGTCTCTTTACTCATTCCGTAATACATCATTCCGCAACTAACTCATTAGTTGCAATGCTTGCAAGGCTTAAGTGATGTGCATTACTGAGAGGGCCCAGAGATACCTCTCCTACAATCGGAGTGACAAATCCTAATCTCGAAATACGCCAACCCAACAAGTACCTTCGGAGACACCTGTAGAGCACCTTTATAATCACCCAGTTACGTTGTGACGTTTGGCAGCACACAAAGTGTTCCTCCGGTAAACGGGAGTTGCATAATCTCATAGTCATAGGAACATGTATAAGTCATGAAGAAAGCAATAGCAACAAACTAAACGATCAAGTGCTAAGCTAACAGAATGGGTCAAGTCAATCACATCATTCTCCTAATGATGTGATCCCGTTAATCAAATGGCAACTCATGTCTATGGTTAGGAAATGTAACCATCTTTGATCAACGAGCTTGTCAAGTAGAGGCATACTAGTGACACTCTGTTTGTCTATGTATTCACACATGTATTATGTTTTCGGTTAATACAATTCTAGCATGAATAATAAACATTTATCATGATATAAGGAAATAAATAATAACTTTATTAGCCTGTAGGGCATATTTCCTTCAGTCTCCCACTTGCACTAGAGTCAATAATCTAGTTCACATCGCCATGTGATTTAATACCAATAGTTCACATCACCATGTGATTAACACCCATAGTTCACATCGACATGTGACCAACACCCAAAGGGTTTACTAGAGTCAATAATCTAGTGCACATTGCTATGTAATTAACACCCAAAGAGTACTAAGGTGTGATCATGTTTTGCTTGTGAGAGAAGTTCAGTCAACGGGTCTACCACATTCAGATCCGTAAGTATTTTGCAAATTTCTATGTCAACAATGCTCTGCACGGAGCTACTCTAGCTAATTGCTCCCACTTTCAATATATATCTAGATTGAGATTTAGAGTCATCTGGATCAGTGTCAAAATTTGCATCGATGTAACCCTTTATGACGAACCATTTTGTCACCTCCATAATCGAGAAACATATCCTTATTCCACTAAGGATAATTTTGACCGTTGTCCAGTGATCTACTCCTAGATCACTATTGTACTCCCTTGCCAAAAACAGTATAGGGTATACAATAGATCTGGTACATAGCATGGCATATTTTATAGAACCTATGGCCAAGGAATAGGGAATGACTTTCATTCTCTTTCTATCTTCTGCCGTGGTCGGGCTTTGAGTCTTACTCAGTTTCACACCTTGTAACACAGGCAAAAACTTTTTCTTTGATTGTTCCATTTTGAACTACTTCAAAATCTTGTCAAGGTATGTACTCATTGAAAAACTTATCAAGCGTCTTGATCTATCTCTATAGATCTTGATGCTCAATATGTAAGCAGCTTCACCGAGGTCTTTCTTTGAAAAACTCCTTTCAAACACTCCTTTATTCTTTGCAGAATAATTCTACATTATCTCCGATCAACAATATGTCATTCACATATACTTATCAGAAATGATGTAGTGCTCCCACTCACTTTCTTGTAAATACAGGCTTCACCGCAAGTCTGTATAAAACTATATGCTTTGATCAACTTATCAAAGCGTATATTCCAACTCCGAGATGCTTGCACCAGTCCATAGATGGATCGCTGGAGCTTGCATATTTTGTTAGCACCTTTAGGATTGACAAAACCTTCTAGTTGCATCATATACAACTCTTATTTAATAAATCCATTAAGGTATGCAGTTTTGTTTATCCATTTGCCAGATTTCATAAAATGTGGCAATTGCTAACATGATTCAGACAGACTTAAGCATAGATACGAGTGAGAAACTCTCATCGTAGTCAACACCTTGAACTTGTCGAAAACCTTTTGCGACAATTCTAGCTTTGTAGATAGTAACACTACTATCAACGTCCGTCTTCCTCTTGAAGATCCATTTAATCTCAATGGCTCGCTGATCTTTGGGAAAATCAATCAAAGTCCATACTTTGTTCTTATACATGGATCTCATCTCAGATTTCATGGCTTCAAGCTATTTCGTGGAATCTGGGCTCATCATCACTTCCTCATAGTTCGTAGGTTCGTCATGGTCAAGTAACATGACCTCCAGAACATGATTACCGTACCACTCTGGTGCGGATCTCACTCTGCTTTACCTACGAGGTTCGGTAGTAACTTGATCTGAAGTTACATGATCATCATCATTAGCTTCCTCACTAATTGGTGTAGGAGTCACAGAAACAGATTTCTGCGATGAACTACTTTCCAATAAGGGAGCAGGTACAGTTACCTCATCAAGTTCTACTTTCCTCCCACTCACTTCTTTCGAGAGAAACTCCTTCACCAGAAAGGATCCATTCTCAGCAACAAATGTCTTGCCTTCGGATCTGTGATAGAAGGTGTACCCAACAGTTACTTTTGGGTATCCTATGAAGACGCACTTTTCCGACTTGGGTTTGAGCTTATCAAGATGAAACTTTTTCACATAAGCCTCGCAACTCCAAACTTTAAGAAACGACAACTTTGGTTTCTTGCCAAACCATAGTTCATACTGTGTCATCTCAATGAATTTAGATGGTGCCATTTTTAACGTGAATGCAGCTGTCTCTAATGCATAATCCCAAAACGATAGTGGTAAATCGGTAAGAGACATCATAGATCGCACCATATCTAATAAAGTACGGTTACGACGTTCGGATACACCATTACACTATGGTGTTCCAAGTGGCGTGAGTAGTGAAACTATTTCACATTGTTTTAACTGAAGGCCAAACCCGTAACTCAAATATTCTCCTCCACGATCAGATCACAGAAACTTTATTTTCTTGTGACGATGATTTTCCACTTCACTCTGAAATTATATGAAATTTTCAAATATTTCAGACTTTTGTTTCATCAAGTAGATATACTCATATCTGCTCAAATCATCTGTGAAGATCAGAAAATAATGATACCTGTCGTGAGCTTCAATATTCATCGGACCACATACATCAGTATGTATGATTTCCAACAAATCTGTTGCTCGCTCCATTGTTCTAGAGAACGGAGTCTTAGTCATCTTTCCCATGAGGCATGGTTCATAAGCATCAACTGATTCATAATCAAGTGATTCCAAAAGCCCATCAGCATGGATTTTCTTCATGCGCTTTACACCAATATGACCTAAATGGCAGTGCCACAAATAAGTTGCACTATCATCATTAACTTTGCATCTTTTTAGCTTGAATATTATGAATATGTGTATCACTACGATCGAGATCCAACAAACCATTTTTGTTGGTGTGTATGAACAACAATTGTTCTCTAACTTAAATGAATAACCGTATTGCAATAAACATGATCAAATCATATTTATGCTCAACGTAAACACCAAATAACACTTATTTAGGTTCAACACTAATCCCGAAAGTATAGGGAGTGTGCGACGATGATCATATCAATCTTGGAACCAATTCCAACACACATCGTCACTTCACCCTTAACTAGTCTCTGCTCATTCTGTAACTCCTGTTTCGAGTTGCTAATTTTAGCAATCGAACAAGTATCAAATACTCAGGGGCTACTATAAACACTAGTAAGGCACACATCAATAACCTGTATATCAAATATACCCTTTGTTCACTTTGCCATCTTTTTTATCCACTAAATATTCAGGGAATTTCCGCTTCCAGTGATCATTTCCTTTGAAGCAGAAGCACTCAGTTTTAGGCTTTGGTCCAGCTTTGGGCTTCTTCACGGGAGTGACAACTTGCTTGTCATTCTACTTGAAGTTCCCTTTCTTTCCCTTTGCCCTTTTCTTGAAACTAGTGTTCTTGTCAATCATCAACACTTGATGCTCTTTCTTGATTTCTACCTTCGTCGATTTCAACATCACGAAGAGCTTGGGAATCGTTTTCGTCATCCCTTGCATACTATAGTTCATCACGAAGTTCTAGTAACTTGGTGATGGTGACTAGAGAACTCTGTCAATCACTATCTTATCTGTAAGATTAACTCCCACTTGATTCAAGCGATTGTAGTACCCAGACAATCTGAGCATATGCTCACTGCTTGAGCTATTCTCCTCCATCTTTTAGCTATCGAACTTGTTGGAGACTTCATATCTCTCAACTCGGGTATTTGCTTGAAATATTTAACTTCAACTCCTAGAACATCTCATATGGTCCATGACGTTCAAAACATCTTTGAAGTCCCGATTCTAAGCCGTTAATCATGGTCCACTAAACTATCAAGTAGTCATCATATTGAGCTAGCCAAACGTTCATAACGTCTGCATTTGCTCCCGCAATAGATCTGTCACCTAGCGGTGCATCAAGGACATAATTCTTCTGTGCAGCAATGAGGTTAATCCTCAGATCATGGATCCAATCTGCATCATTGCTACTAACATTTTTCAACATAGTTTTCTCTAGGAATATACAAAAAATTAAACGGGGAGCAATATCGCGAGCAATTGATCTACAACATAGATATGCTAATACTACCAGGACTAAGTTCATGATAAATTAAAGTTCAATTAATCATATTACTTAAGAACTCCCACTTAGATAGACATCCCTCTAATCCTCTAAGTGATCACGTGATCCAAATCAACTAAACCATGTCCGATCATCACGTGAGATGGAGTAGTTTCAACGGTGAACATCACTATGTTGATCATATCTACTATATGATTCAAGCTCGACCTTCTGGTCTCAGTGTTCCAAGGCCATATCTGCATATGCTAGGCTCGTCAAGTTTAACCTGAGTATTCTGCGTGTGCAAAACTGGCTTGCACCCGTTGTAGATGGACGTAGAGCTTATCACACCCGATCATCACGTGGTGTCTGGGCATGACGAACTTTGGCAACGGTGCATACTCAGGGAGAACACTTTTATCTTGAAATTTAGTGAGAGATCATCTTACAATGCTACCGCCGAACTAAGCAAAATAAGATGTATAAAAGATAAACATCACATGCAATCAAAATATGTGACATGATATGGCCATCATCATCTTGTGCCTTTGATCTCCATCTCCAAAACATCGTCATGATTTCCATCATCACCGGCATGACACCAGGATCTCCATCATCTTGATCTATATCAATGTGTCATCACATGGTCGTCTCGCCAACTATTGCTATCGCATAGCGATAAAGTAAAGCAATTATTTGGCGCTTGCATCTTATGCAATAAAGAGACAACCATAAGGCTTCTGCTAGTTGCCAATAACTTCAACAAAACATGATCATCTCATACAACAACTTATATCTCATCACGTCTTGACCATATCATATCACAACATGCCCTGCAAAAACAAGTTAGACGTCCTCTACTTTGTTGTTGCAAGTTTTACGTGGCTGCTACTGGGCTTAGCAAGAACCGTTCTTACCTACGCATCAAAACCACAACGATAGTTTGTCAAGTTGGTGTTGTTTTAACCTTCGCAAGGACCGGGCGTAGCCACACTCAGTTCAACTAAAGTTGGAGAAACTGACACCCGCCAGCCACCTGTGTGCAAAGCACGTCGGTAGAACCAGTCTCGCGTACGCGTACGCGTAATGTCGGTCCGGGCTGCTTCATCCAACAATACCGCCGAACCTCAGTATGACATGCTGGTAAGCAGTATGACTTATATCGCCCACAACTCATATGTGTTCTACTCGTGCATATAACATCAACGCATAAAACCTGGCTTGGATGCCACTGTTGGGGAACGTAGTAATTTCAAAAAAATTCCTCCGCACACGCAAGATCATGGTGATGCATAGCGATGAGAGGGGAGAGTGTTGTCCACGTACCCTCGTAGACCCTAAGCGGAAGCGTTAGCACAACGCGGTTGATGTAGTCGTACGTCTTCACAATCCGACCGATCCAAGTACCGAACGCACGGCACCTCTGAGTTCAGCACACGTTCAGCTCGATGACGTCCCACGAACTCCGATCCAGCAGAGCTTCACGGGAGAGCTCCGTCAGCCCGACGGCGTGGGGTGACGGTGATGATGTTGCTACCGACGCAGGGCTTCGTCTAAGCACCGCTACAATATGACCGAGGTGGAATATGGTGGAGGGGGGCACCGCACATGGTTGGGAGAGATCAACTGATCAACTTGTGTGTCTAGAGGTGCCCCCTGCCCCTATATATAAAGGAACAAGGGGGGAGGCGGCCGGCCTAGGAGAAGGGCGCGCCAGGGGGGAGTCCTACTCCTACCGGGAGTAGGACTCCTCCTTTCCTTGTTGGAGTAGGAGAGAAGGAAAGAGGAGGAGAGGGAGAAGGAAAAGGGGCTGCACCCCTTGTCCAATTCGGACCAGAGGGGGGGCGCAGGCCTCCTTCCTTCTGGCCTCTCTCCTTTATTCCCGTATGGCCCAATAAGGCCCATATACTCCCCGGCGAATTCCCGTAACTCTTCGGTACTCCGAAAAATACCCGAATCACTCGGAACCTTTCCGAAGTCCGAATATAGTAGTACAATATATCGATCTTTACGTCTCGACCATTTTGAGACTCCTCGTCATGTCACCGATCTCATCCGGGACTCTGAACTCCTTCGGTACATCAAAACACATAAACTCATAATATAACTGTCATCAAACTTTAAGCGTGCGGACCCTACGGGTTCGAGAACTATGTAGACATGACCGAGACACGTCTCCGGTCAATAACCAATAGCAGAACCTAGATGCTCATCTTGGCTCCCACATATTCTACGAAGATCTTTATCGGTCAAACTGCATAACAACATACGTTGTTCCCTTTGTCATCGGTATGTTACTTGCCCGAGATTCGATCGTCGGTATCTCAATACCTAGTTCAATCTCGTTACCGTCAAGTCTCTTTACTCGTTCCGTAATACATCATTCTGCAACTAACTCATTAGTTGCAATGCTTGCAAGGCTTAAGTGATGTGCATTACCGAGAGGGCCCAGAGATACCTCTCCTACAATCGGAGTGACAAATC
The DNA here is from genome assembly GCF_018294505.1 of Triticum aestivum. Lineage (NCBI taxonomy): Eukaryota > Viridiplantae > Streptophyta > Magnoliopsida > Poales > Poaceae > Triticum > Triticum aestivum. The sequence continues at coordinate 97,435,325 of NC_057806.1, read as the reverse complement.
CTAATCTCGAAATACGCCAACCCAACAAGTACCTTTGGAGACACCTGTAGAGCACCTTTATAATCACCCAGTTACGTTGTGACGTTTGGCAGCACACAAAGTGTTCCTCCTGTAAACGGGAGTTGCATAATCTCATAGTCATAGGAACATGTATAAGTCATGAAGAAAGCAATAGCAACAAACTAAACGATCAAGTGCTAAGCTAACATAATGGGTCAAGTCAATCACATCATTCTCCTAATGAGGTGATCCCGTTAATCAAATGAGTTAGGAAACGTAACCATCTTTGATCAACGAGCTAGTCAAGTAGAGGCATACTAGTGACACTATGTTTGTCTATGTATTCACACATGTATTATGTTTCCCGTTAATACAATTGTAGCATGAATAATAAACATTTATCACGATATAAGGAAATAAATAATAACTTTATTATTGCCTCTAGGGAATATTTCCTTCAATGCTTTCTTAGGCCACTCAGTGTGATACCTGCAATATTGTCGAATACAGGTTTTAGTGTACGTAGTTGACATTTTCATAACATCTTTGGCATGTTGCAGTCACTTGTTTCACTTTTTATTAACTGTCAAATTGTAATTGCTTCACCAGGTCTGCGTCCAAAAATAAAAATACAACTATAAACAAAGGAATATGTTTGTGCAAGTAGATGGTCGATCGGTGTCTTACCTGGAAGTTTCTCAGGATGGGTGTAGCATATGTCGTGCTCGCTGCCGATGGTTGGTATGAACGAATGGATGCGAGGGTGAGATCTCGCGCTGTCAACACTCACTTTGGCCTCAAGGTGCTCGATCAGCTCCTGATCCGTGGGATCGAACTTGACGCTAGCCGGCAGCACCGACCAATCCTTTTTCGACTTGCATCGGTTAATTCCAGTTATATGGTACTCAATGTATTATCAATCGACTGTTTTAAGTGAATGATGAAAGATTTCGACAGATAAGTGGTACTCCAAATCTGAAGTCCAGAATACCCGAACACGCCGCCGGGATTCTTGTGTCACCTCATGTGCAGCATGTTGTCACATCAATTCAATGTGTGGACATGATGAATAATTTGACCGATGTATACTAGTACTGCTACTGTACTACTTACTAGTCATATTTAGTGTCACATTTTAACCATAGGTTTAACTAACAAGTACGCACTATATATACTGCACAGCATCTCCATCATCATTATCAGTACATCCTGCGCAGGTGAGTTAGGATGCACTTGATCCCAGAAAGGTATCTATCCTTCAAACAAGAGGAGTGCTTCAAACTAACAACAGTACATAATATCCAACAAAAGAGGGTCGTGCTACAGCAGTAGAATACATGGCTCAGTCTAGATATCAGTATGAATCAAGTTGTGCATATTTGCTGTTGGCATGAACCACATCGCCGCATGTCAGGTTTGCAAAATCCATCCATCGCATGGAAGCTTGATTCCTTTCACACACTGAAGATTATCTGGTAACAAGCTGTGTCGACGAATCTCTGGATATGGTGATTCATGAAACCCATGGTATGATGTATAAACACAGTCCCCCTTGGCGAATGGAAGTTGCATAGAACGGTAATCATCATCGGTGATATGATCAATGATTGGTTGGATGATCGAATAATTGAGCCCAAGGAACATGGAGTGGTTGCCGAGGTTGTAAACCCGCCTCCAGTTGAATACGCCTGGCCCAACGGAGCTGGGATCTTTATCGAACACGAAGCAGCCATAACCATCAATGTCACGAATGCCCCAAGCATTGTACTGCATGTGGTTTGATGTAATGGTTTGGTCAATTTGGTACGTGCGAATGAGCATCAAATGACCGACGTCAGCTGAACGAGTGATAAACCACCACCCATCGGCTGGTATGATTCCAAGTCCTGGAATCATGAAGGCCAGCGCATTTGCGTCTGCTGCAACAATTCAAATTGGAGACCAAAAGGACAAAAATAAACAACCATGTTTAGAGTATGTGTGGAATTAAGATTATTATAACAGTGACACATATCATAGACAGAGAATTGCAATGTCGTGGTCATAATCATTCCCCAAGTTAAAAAAATAAGCCAATGGCTTTCATATTCTAGCAATATGTCATGGTTCAAACATCATGTAACAATGAGAGGAAAACAACTATGACAGAGCCTACTCATATTCTACCATAGCACTTACTACCACTGTTCTCATATCAACTCTAAGCAATAACATGCGTTGTTATAAAAATCTTGGAAATGAGAGTAACATATAGCAACCATGATGTTATGCTCATAATATCTATTCTAACAATCATTAGATGCCAATTGTTCTCATATCAACTCTAACAATAACATGTGTGGTCATAAAAATCTAGGAAATGAGAGGAACATATAGCAATGATGTGGTTATAGACATACTATCTATTCTAAATTTGTAACAATGAAGAGGCAGTCGTATTCATAAGGTAAAGATGAGATGAGATAGAACAATTACACGACGATAGATTCCACCAGTATAGGCAACCAATTTGTGTGTCGACCGTGTAAATGATGCCATCGTGCACTATAGCATCAGACAGAAATGTTGCCTCAACAGGATTGACGATGAGCCATAACCATGTATGGCGACCTGATTCTAGATAGAATAATCCCATGTTGAACAAGGCAATGAGCTTGTAATCCATGTAGTCTTCTAATGGTGTGGGCACTTTGCAGATTACAACTTTTAGCAAACAGAGGTCGAGCCAAAAGCTTGACGCGTCTCGCGCGTAGTAGGCAGGAGTGCCCGGCGGGCCGCGAGGCTCGATGGCGGCGGTATCCAATGATGGAAGGGTGATCTCTCGCTGGGTGTAGATATCCACGAGATGCCACGGACTACCGGATTAGTGGATGAGGACGATCCAGTTGGCCTTCATGCCCTCCCAGTAGTGGCCGCGCATGAAGGACAGATGGACGGGTAGTGGTAGCATGTCGAGGGGCACCACAGCAACCTCCGTAGGATCGTCAAGTCGGTGTCTGGGCCACCTACGAGGATCAGGCATTAGCAAGCAGGGTGTCTTGAAAAGTGTCGGCCGGTTGCAGACGAGTAGATGGTGCAAAGACACCAAGCACGCGGCCAGACGGACGCTGCTGAGTAGGTCCATACGATTATAGATCTGCTCCAAGAGAACATCTGGGAGGGAATTCCAATCGCGGCTCTGTGTGTCATTCGGTTCTGCCATTGGGGTTTTTAGTGCCTGCGAGCCAGTGGGGAAGTGGATTCAGGCGGTCAAGCGAAGAAGCTTCTCCTCGTGTGGCCGAGCAGTGAGCGGGGGGATATGGTTCCACGAGCTAACAAGGAAGATAGCGCGGGCGGGCCAGCAGTGAGCGGGGGGAAATGGTGTGCGGCCAATGATGTGGAAGAGAGGAGGAAGAAGAAGAGAGGAGGAAGAAGAGTGGAAGACGGGGAAGAAAGTGCATTAAATCTCAATTCTACTACTACTACTACCAAGATATACCGTCCCTCGGAGTGTGAATAGTTACACCGATGACATGTGGGTCTACCACAAGAGGGCCCATATGTCAGTTAATGGAGGACAGAAGCGTGCTCTACTGGCAAACATGATGACAGTACTGGGTAAGGCTGATTTAGTAACACCAACATGCTGGTTCAGCTTATTAATTAAGTGTCCCATCTGCTGCAGCGTGTATTGTGACTTCACTGCGAAGGCTAGTTGAATAGTTCTCTCTGACCGAGATGGGGAATAATGGATCGCAAAGACTTCCTTTCTACATTATCCCTATGCCTCTACGCTCACTTCACCCATTTTGCTCCGTACGTAGTCACTTGTTGAAATCTCTAGAAAGACAAATACTCCGTATTTGGGAACAAAGGGAGGATTTTACTCCGTATTTGGGAGCAGAGGGAGGATTTTACTCCGTATTTGGGAACAGAGGGAGTATCACCATATGGAGGGAACAGAGGAAGCTTGAAATATGAACGTGTCAATGGGAGGGAGTAAGCCCCATGCATGCATGCAACATGCAACACTCACACGTACACATGGACGCACGCAACACTCACGCACCCATGCGGCACACAGCACACGACGCAACACACACGCACACGCTCAAGTGCTCAACCTACTCCCTACGTCTGTGAAAGACTGTACATTTAGAGATTTACACATTGATCAGGGCATAATTAACGCCCAAAAGTAGCAGACTTATGCATGCATGCGACCATTGAGAGAAGAAGATTAAATGATTAAGGATAGACATGTAGCCTATACCTAGAGCACAAGTTGGTGCATTAGTCAATCAATATCGATTTAGATTAAAGGCTACATGCATTGGAAGTGTAGATGTACTACGATCTTTGTTTTTTAGCCGATGTACACTCTTTGTTGGAAGACCGAGGGAGTACATGTGCATGCACTCACATACACAGCCAGGGTGGTTCGCGCGCAAGGGTTGGACTCCTGTCACGCCTGCGTAAAGTTTTGTTTAACTGATTTCTTTGCTCTGCCAACTGACAGGTGGGACCCAGAAACCAGGTGACAATTTAACCTGTCAACAAAGTGCCACGTCGACTATGTGGCCGGTCAGTAGGGTGCAATACGGTGCTCTACGATGAGCTAGTGATCGTATAATCACCGCAAAACTATATATAGTGACCGTAAAGAGCGTACTGTTACATACGTTGACCGCCGGTGTATTTTTCTCGTTTCAAATTAAGCCATATTAACTAGAAAGGACGCAGTATGGACTAGTAGTAGTACTGCTTTGATGTGTCCCGACAACTCGCTGAATGAGGAGAAGCTTGCTTACTATGCCTCTCCCTCACCCACACGCGCGGTGGTTCGCAGGACGAGGAGAGAGTTTTGACTACAGCGCCCTCTCCCTCTCCCTCGCCCTCGCGGTGGACGTGCAGCAGTTCAATTTGTGTTAGATTGCTAGAAGCATATTGTACTGTAGTATCATCATTGTTGGACCTTCCGAAGAGGCGAAGAGCCAAGTGCAAGGTTTACACGAGTACGAACTGTTGAATCTCCCGAAGAGGCAAAGAGCCAAATGCAACATTTTATAGGAGTTGTCGTCCTAGTAGGAGTGTACTACAACTATATCAAACGATGCTATTGTATGATTCCACCACGTCACGTATATCCAAAGTTGTGCCGCCTTTTTTCTCAAAGAGCATGTTGGAGCATGTGCAACAACCACACAAGTTGCACGTACACATAACACATTTACTAGTAATAAATTCTAAAGGAAAAATGTCAGTATGCCACACAAGTTCATTTCCAATTCATGTGATAAATATGTGCACGACTAGTCTACATATATTCACAGCGCTACCATTCACAATTTACCGTACTCCACTTACATGTTATAGATGGGCTACATGTCCTCCTCCAGGTTCCAGTCCCAGGTGTTCTTCATGGATGGCACGATCCATAGCGGTGGGCAATGAGAATCATTGTCGCAGCTTTCTAGTCCGGTTCCACATGACGGAGACTCATCCAAGCTGAAGTGGCATAAATCAGGGATAGCGTGTCCCAGCATGTCATTCATCCGGCGATGCGCACTGAAGACAAAACCATGCTTCATGAACGGCATGCCTTCCATGTCGTGCACGGAAGGTGGCATCCGCTTCATAATGGGGTAGTTGTCCCCAATAAAAAGCGAGTACTCTCCAAGAGTGTTCCTCGGCACCCACGTAGCATCACGGGGGTCGAACTCGGCACCGTTCATCTGGTACACGCGGCATCTCAGATCTGGACACATGGTGACGTACATAGTCAAGGTCCATGCATAATAATGTTGTGCTCAAACATGGCGGTCAGTAATACTGTGCAGAAAATAGTACTACTCCGGTATAGAGGAAGTAAAATAACCGGCTTATTATATATACCCACTCTTGGCTACAAGGATGAGATAGCAAAACATGGAAAAACAAAAATGGTGGCAGCTATTGGGTTCAAGTCTTCAAGGGCCTAGCTAGCTATACGCGTCCTCCAAGGTAAAAAGTACTCCTGCTAGTACGTAAGTAGAGTACTAGTACAACAATGAAAGAGAAGGCGAGAGGATTAAAAAATGGAATACCTGGGTAGATGGTGATGGTCCGATCATGGCAGATTGTGTGACCATGTTACACATCAGTGGTACCATGGGTAACGACTGCTAAGATAGTTGATCTCAATATGACAAAGTCAGCTACAAGGTTCCAGGTTAGACCGTATCACGGATGCAAATGCACATCCAGGATCGACGATCTTATTTTGATCGCGGGAGGACTGGTCCCTGCAAAATAATGGAGTACTGTTAGGGATGCAAATGATGGTTTGTGCATTCCGTTTGTAATCCCCCGTACCGTAGGATGGCAACCCGATGAAACAAGTCCCCTGGCTTGTCATCGCGAAGATGCGGCCTAGATGGCGCACGGCGTCTTCAAACATGTAGGGGTACAAATCTGCCGCCGCCAACATGTGCCAGCCTCTGCCGTTACTGCCTCTTGCATTGATGGAAATACTTATGTCGAACACCGTGATGTGATAGTAATCGTCGTAGCCGCGTCGCTTTGTCGGCGGGTCCGTAATTGCTATCTTCTTCAATCTCATGTAGGCATCATCATACGTATTCAAGCCCAGCCAATCCGGAAGGCCGATCTCAATGGTGGAGAAGGGGTCTACCGGAACGGCCGCACTATTGTGGATGTTGTGCAAAATGATGGTGGTATCCGACCGGAGGTATGCAAGCCAATATTCGTTGGCACCGACCCACCTATATATAATACGGTGGGCAGCGGAGAAATTACGGGATGGAAATGGAATAACTAAGTACTACATGATCAAACTCCATTACTGACCTACTCATCGGACAAAATCCGACTACCTCTCAACGTCGGCAACTCTAGCGGAGTCGACGTGCAACCATGGCCAGGGAGCAATGGACTGTTCGAAGGATTGTCTGATAGAAGAACCTTTTCCTCGAGGACGCATGGAATACCAACAAGCATGGCCTTTTCCCAAGGCTTTTTAAGCACCGTCTTGAAAAAGTTGGTGCAGGAAGCATCGAGTCTTGTGGCGGTGAGGACATCGGAGCGGCATGTGATTTCTCCCATAGGATCATCGTCCAAGGTCTCTCAGCCCCGATGAGGAGGAGAACCGCCTGGCGAATCCATGGGAGCTGCGACGAACTGCCTTCTCTTCGGGGGGAGGGGAACTGGCAAGGAGGAGATAAGAGCGTAGTAAACGCAGGGCCTCGTCCCTTCCAACTATAGATCGTTCCTTAGTGAAGGGATGAGGCTATTATTTACTACTAGTACTAGCATTATGGGACGTTATGGGATTGCATTATACTGTAAATAATAGCACTAGTAAGAAATTTTTGGCACTAGCTAGTAGTTTTTGGCGTGGATTAAGAAATTTTGGGTATGCTTTTGCTATTTTTTGTACATGCCAACTAGTGTCAAAAAACGTCTTACATTATGTGACGGAGGAGTACGTACTTGTACTGTAGCAATACTAGTACTACTTTCTCAACTAGTAGTGCGATGTACTGTACTTCTAGTATAGTGCACCAGTTTTGAACTCTTGAATCTCAGGGCCAAGGAGCTACAGTTGGAAGTGGAGGGTACTACTGTTCTCTAGAACCATCGCTGTACTATCAATGCAGGGAAAGTACACCTGTGTAGTGGCCTAGTGGGTAATCTCGGTGCTCCATTCAGCCGCTCCTCTCACGCACACACTAGCAGCCTGTTTATCAGCAACAGTTACTGCGGGGGCAGAACATTTGAGTTATTTGATACAGCCATACTAGGCTTTTCGCTTCCATTTTTGGAGGTGTAATGGATCTCGTCGAACTTTGTTAGTAGTTCCTTCTTTATGAATGAGATGAAGCAAAGCTTTTGCCTCCGTTTAAAAAAACACGTCAAGAGGAATTTCTTTTATAGTAGAGCCGATAATGGAGTGAAGTCCATGCGTGCAACGCCACAAGCTATAGAGTAGTAGTAGAGCACTTTACGTACAAAGCCATATTGCACAGTTCCCAATGCCCCGCCAGGCTTTTTCGGCTCCTCGGGCTTAATTGGGAGGCGCTAGTTTAAATATGCTAGTAGCTAATGAGGAAGCTGCAAGCGAGATGCGGCTAGGGCGAGCATGCGAGCCACGAGATGCTGGGAAGGAAAACCCATTGACGTGGCTAGGCTATCGAGTGCACCCAGATTGTGGTGTCGTACGTCTATTTGGCTTCAAAACTCAAACTACCCGTGTAAAATATTGGCTCGCAGCGAAGTTACTATTTAAAAAAAGGCCATTGTGCGTTCGGTCGGGATAGAACCCACAGAACGAGGTATACATTCTCGCGACCACTAGTAGTACTCATTGGAGTACAACGCAACCTAGAATCGCCTTTTGTCGCTAGTAGTACATTGTCCCTTACAAGAAACACCTTATAATGCAAGAAACCACTAATAATGCTAAGAAACTACTACCACTTGCATACGTGGCAGACTTAATATAAAACTACCTTATCAACCATTGTACATGCTCTTACCAACCAGCCCTACCAAGAAACGACTACTCTACAAAGTGTCGTTATAGGCACGTTTCAACCCATGGCCCTGTTTGGATACATTTGTTGTCAATCTAACCCTGTCATCCAAACACCACTTTGGTTAGAGCTAGTTCAGGGTTAGAATCTAACTCTAACCTCTGACTTAGAGTATCCAAATAGGGCCTATGTCGCCCATTAAGTCAACACCTTCTATTCGACTGGGTGTTATGACTTGTGGGGCCTACATGTCAGTCTACACAAAAATCCCTGAGTGACCTCCTACCTCTGGCCCGTCCACCTAGTCATCCTCGGCCATGGGACGCAGCTACCGCCGCCGGCAGAAGGCGAGGTCAAAACCGTCGGCGGTGCGGAGCCCATCATGCGGCAGCCTGGATGCCAGCTCCGTTTGGCGCTCGCGGCCGCTAGCTAGCCAAGATAGCTCCGTCCAGCTGCTTGTCTGCAAGGTTTGCTAGCTAGATTGGCATGGCGGCACAGTGGCTTGCTCGTGCGCACCACGCTAAGGCCAGCCATCTGGCTCGAGCAAAGGCCAGTGCGGCAGCTTGCTCGCTCGCGAGTCATGCTCGGGCCAGCCTGCCAACCCATGCGGAGGCCGGCACGGCGTCCGGCCCGTCCGACGGAGTGGCGGCCAACTCGCTCATCACCGGCGCCACCGACGAACACGCATCAGTACTGTTTGAAGTAATGTTCAAGAAAAATAATGATTTTAGGGGGAATAACAAGATAGAAGGTCAGATGTGGGCCCCTCGTGTCAACGGTCAAACAAAATGTGTTGGTTTAAGCTGCCTCGTCAGCACGGACATGTGGGCCAACCCTATCATAAATGGGTTTAAACTAACCTAATCGGTACTCCCTCTGTCCCATAATATAAGATGTTTTTGCAAGCTAAACTAGCTTGCAAAAACGTCTTACATTGTGGGACGGAGGGAGTACTAGGTAGTAATTTTTGGCGTGGATTACGAAATTTTGGGTATGTTTTTGCTTTTTTGTACAATAGATTCTTCCTTGGGCTAGTTGAAAGTGGTAGCTTTTTGTTAAATACTCTATATATTGTAATTAGGAGTGAAAGTTAAGCTTTGGAACCCAATAAGCAAGGCTAGTTACATAGTGCATATGTGTACATGATTGAAAGTAAATATCAACCATGAGTGACTAATATCTTGATGGCGAACTCAAAACTATGGAATACTAGGAAAAAAATTGCATGGTTGGAGATACTAGCAATGTTCATGTGCGTTGCAACAAATCATAATTAGAATAATACTTATTCACAAACTTGATACAAAACACTCTAATTTTGATATACATATATCACTAGAGATATATCATGTTTCAATTAGAATATATTGCTTGGGCTGTTTTGGTGAGGTCAGGGAGGGATGTGGTTGGTTTTAAGATACTAATTATGGGGTTTTCTGCAAATTGGTAGACAAGTGGGATGTTGGTGAGAAAAGGCAACAACTTACCTCATAGTCATTAGATGTAGATCTAATGGTCACAAACGACGGATGGCACACACACCATCATCACCAACTTAGTCTTCTGTAGGAGTACTAGCAAGATCCGTGCATTGCACAGAACATCAAGATGCATTTTTTTATAAAACACTTGTTGTGATTGACCCATGCGGGAGTTATCCCATGTGTAAAAACTAATGATATCTCGAGAAATGGGAGATAAGGTGAAGAGGAGTGGGGTGTGGTGGTGATTGGTGGTCGAACTAAGCGGAGGCATGGGGATTGACGACGCCGGCAGCGGTTACTAGGCCAGTTTGTTCTAGAGGCTTCCTTTCTTAATTGCTCAACAATGAGGTTGTTGGAGATAACGATGAACGAGGGAAGGCCTTGTCTGCAAATATGGAGAGGGGTGCGGGTATCTTTTAGTTTTTCCATCCGTCAGATATAGATCGGACGGTCTATATTGCAAGATGGCACGCATACCATCATCACCAACTCGGTTTTTTATAAGATAAGAAATATAAGTATGGAGGTACAAACGTATTATCGATACTTGTTTCCGTAAACTAGCATCTACATTCTATTCAACGCCGCAGCATGTGAGGCCTTAGCTCAATGACTTCTCGACTGTGTAAAACAAATGTTTTCCCGTCGCCGATAAGGAGGGAGTGACGATGGCGTGCTTTTTGGCTTGCTCTAGTCCTAGTAGTCATACTAGGTGGTCTAAGCACATGTAGATTTATTCTTTTTCACGTCTTGTGTTCGCCGTACTACCACGATTGTTGATGAATAAACGGTAAGTTATTCACGGGAAACCCTTGTTGAGCGTGTTTGCGAGAGAGAGAGAGAGAGAGTGTGCAAGTGTGATATGTCTAGAGACTGAGGCAATGATAACAGATTCTTTGTGTATATGTGTGTGGAGGATAGAGAGAGACATGTACATGGGGCTTTGTGTTGTGTAACATGGAGAGACATATACATAATTAGAGAGTGAGTGTGTGAGATACACATGCGGACATGGGGAGAGATGAGGATCCAGAATAAGGGGTGTTTGTGCGTGCGTTTGTGTGTGAGAGGGAGTGTGTGTATGTGGAGTAGAGAGACCACTAATGTTGTAAACCTAGTATAAGGGAAGGGGAAATGGTGTGACATGTGTAGTAGCGGGATAGCATGGGTGTGGGCGGGGGGAGCAGACTATTTGGAAGAGACATCGAGTGTGTGTGGGAGAGGGGTGTGTGTGTGAGAGAGAGAGATAGAAAGAGAGAGAGATCTAGCGACGGAGAGAGAGAGGGGAAGAGAGGGGACACAATGTTGATGTTGTTTGAAATTGGCCTATGTACGGAGACGCAAGGGAAGCGAGCCATCGTGTGTGTGATAGGGACTTCATGAGAGATCTAGAATAGATGGTGTAGAGAACAATGTGCCAGATCGAGAACGATGCTACACTAGGGAGCTATGGAAAGAGTCACGACATATATGTATACAGGGAGGAGTTGGGGCGGGTCTGCATGTGGGAGAGATAGCAAGAGGAGAGTGGTGCACAAGGAGACAAAGTGTGCTTGTTTGAAGTGGGGGTGGTGTGTGTGGTGATACGTCTCCGTCGCATCTACTTTGCCAAACATGTTTGCCCTTGTTTTGGACTCTAACTTGCATGATTTGAATGGAACTAACCCGGACTAACGCTATTTTCAGCAGAATTTCCATGGTGTTATTTTTGTGCAGAAATAAAAGTTCTCGAAATGACCTGAAAATCAACAGAGAATTATTTTGGAATATATAAAAAATACTAGAAGAAGAATCCACGTTAGGGGGACCTCCACCTGCCACGAGGGTGGGGGGGCACGACTGCCCCTTGGGAGCGCCCCCTGCCTCGTGGGCCCCCTGACGCTCCACCGACCTCAACCTTGACTCCATATATTCACTTTCGGGGAGAAAAAAATCAGGGAAAAGGATTCATCGCGTTTTATGATACGGAGCCGCCACCAAGCCCTAAACTCTCTCGGGAGGGCTGATCTGCAGTCCGTTCGGGGCTCCGGAGAGGGGAATCTGTTGCCATCATCATCGTCAACCTTCCTCCATCACCAATTTCATGATGCTCACCACCGTGTGTGAGTAATTCCATCATAGGCTCGCTGGACGCTGATGGGTTGGATGAGATTTATCATGTAATCGAGTTAGTTTCGTTAGGGTTTGATCCCTACTATCCACTATGTTCTGAGATTGATGTTGCTATGACTTGGCTATGCTTAATGCTTGTCACTAGGGCCCGAGTGCCATGATTTCAGATCTAAACCTATTATGTGTTCATCAATATATGAGAGTTCTTGATCCTATCTTGCAAGTCTATAGTCACCTATTATGTTTTATGATCCGTTAACCCCGAAGTGACAATAATCGGGATACTTACCGGTGATGACCGTAGTTTGAGGAGTTATGTATTCACTATGTGTTAATGCTTTGGTATGGTACTCTATTAAAAGGAGGCCTTAATATCCCTTAGTTTCCAGTAGGACCCCGCTGCCATGGGAGGGTAGGACAAAAGATGTCATGCAAGTTCTTTTCCATAAGCACGTACGACTATATTCGAAATACATGCCTACATTACATTGATGAACTGGAGCTAGTTCTGTGTCACCCTAGGTTATGACTGTTACATGATCGATCGCATCCGGCATAATTCTCCATCACCGATCCAATGCCTACGAGCTTTTCCTATATTGTTCTTCGCTTATTTACTTTTCTGCTGCTACTGTTACCATCACTACAAAACCCAAAAATATTAATTTTTCTATCATTACAGTTTGCCACCGTTACCACTACTATCCTATTACTTTGCTACAAAACACTTTGCTGCAAATATTAAGTTATCCAGGTGTGGTTTACTTTACAACTCAGTTGCTAATACTTGAGAATATTCTTTGGCTCCCCTTGTGTCGAATCAATAAATTTAGGTTGAATACTCTACCCTCGAAAACTGTTGTGATCCCCTATACTTGTAGGTTATCAAGAACATTTTCTGGCGCCATTGCTGGGGAGCATAGCTCTATTCTTTAAGTCACCTGGGATTTATATCTGTTTATCACTATAAGAACTTGAAAGATCAAAGAACCAAGATTTTTCCCTCAACTACGAGGGGAGGTAAGGAACTGCCATCTAGCTCTGCACTTGATTCACCTTCTGTTTTGAGTAATCTTCCAACACCTAAACCTGCTTCTGCTATTAATTCTGATATGTCGCATGTTATTGGTGATGCCACTTCTTCTATGCATGATACTTATGATGAAACTACTTCTATGCTTGATACTACTGTGCCACTTGGAGAATTTCTTGATGAACCACTTGCTAGGGCTAGAGAGAATGAAATTATTGAAACTGATAATATTGATGAAAGTGATGATGAAGATTCTCCCCCTAGATATGAATTGCCTGTTGTTCCTGAGGGTTATACTATGGATGAAGAAACTGCTAGAGACTTTCTTGCTTGCAATGATAGAAGTGATCTTAAGAAACTATTAACTAAGCTGAAAGAAAAGTCTCTGGATGCTAGAATGATATATGATCCTGCTTATGCTACCTCACCTATCTTTATTACTGATAAGGATTATGATTTCTCTGTTGATCCTGAGTTAATTACTTTGGTTGAATCTGATCCTTTCTATGGCTATGAATCTGAAACTGCTGTGGCACATCTTACTAAATTAAATGATATAGCTACCCTGTTCACTAATGATGAGAAAACTCGCTATTATTATATCCTTAAATTATTTCCATTCTCATTAAAGGGTGATGCCAAGATATGGTTTAATTCTCTTGATCCTGGTTGTGTGCGTAGTCCCCATGATATGATTTACAACTTCTCTGCTAAATATTTCCCTGCTCATAAGAAACAAGCTGCTTTAAGGGAAATATATAATTTTGTGTAAATTGAAGAAGAGAGTCTCCCACAAGCTTGGGGGAGGCTTCTCCAATTACTTAATGCTTTGCCTGATCATCCTCTCAAGAAAAATGAAATACTTGATATCTTTTATAATGGACTAACCGATGCTTCCAGAGATTACCTGGATAGTTGTGCTGGTTGTGTTTTTAGGGAAAGAACTGATGATCAAGCTGAAATTCAATTGAATAATATGTTGACTAACAAAAATAATTGGACACTTCCTGAACCAACTCCTAAGCCAACTCCGAAGAAAAGGGGTATTATATTTCTCAGTCCTGAAGATATGCAAGAGGCAAAGAAATCTATGAAAGAAAAAGGTATAAAAGCTGAAGATGTTAAGAATTTACCTCATGTTGAAGAAATAAATGACCTCAATTCATCACCTATTGAAGAAACACACGGTCTTGATAACCTGACATAGGTAGTAAAGGTAAATTCTCTCTATAGATTTGATGAAGGTGATATTCCTCATAATTAGTCGGCTAGCCAATGCTTAGATGAGTTTGATAATTTTATTGTTAAACAAGAAAACTTCAATGCTTATGTTGGTGGACAATTGAAACATAATGCTTATATGATTGGACACTTGAGTGATTATATGGCTAGTGTTAAAGGTGAACTTAAACTTATTAGTAAACATGCTTCTATGGTTACCACTCAAGTAGAACAAGAACTTAAAGCTCAGAATGATTTGCTCAATGAATTGAATAGTAAGAATAATGACTTTGCTGTTAGAGTTGCAACTAGAGGAGGTAAAGTGACTCAGGAACCTTTGTATCCTGAGGGCCACCTAAGAGAACTAAGCAAGATTCTCAGAGAACTAATATAGATACACCTAGTCCTTCTAAGAGGAAGAAAAATAAAAATGATAGGACTTTGCATGCTTCTAGTGAACCTGTTGTTGACACACCTGAGAATCCCAATGATATTTCTATTTCTGATGCTGAAACACAAGCTGGTAACGAACATGAACCTAGTGATAATGTTAATGATGATGTTCATGTTGATGCTCAACCTAGTAATGACAATGATGTAGAGATTGAACCTGTTGTTGATCTTGATAACCCACAATCAAAGAATCAGCGTTATGATAAGAGAGACTTTGTTGCTAGGAAGCACGGTAAGGAAAGAGAACCATGGGTTCAGAAACCCATGCCTTTTCCTCCTAAACCATCCAAGAAAAAGGATGATGAGGATTTTGAGCGCTTTGCTGAAATGATTAGACCTATCTTTTTATGTATGTGTTTGACTGATATGCTTAAAATGAATCCTTATGCTAAGTATATGAAGGAAATTGTTACTAATAAGAGAAAGATACTGGAAGCTGAAATTTCCACCATGCTTGCTAATTATACTTTTAAGGGTGGAATACCAAAGAAACTTGGAGATCCAGGAGTACCAACTATACCATGCTCCATTAAAGGAAACTATGTTAAAACTGCTTTATGTGATCTTGGAGCTGATGTTAGTGTTATGCCTCTCTCTTTATATCGTAGACTTGATTTGAATAAGTTGACACCTACTGAAATATCTTTGCAAATGGCTGATAAATCAACTGCTATACCTGTCGGTATTTGTGAGGATGTGCTTGTTGTGGTTGCAAATGTTACTATTTTAACTGACTTTGTTATTCTTGATATTCCTGAGGACGATAGTATGTCTATTATTCTGGAAAGACCCTTTTTGAATACTGCAGGGGCTGTTATTGATTGTACCAAAGGCAATGTCACTTTTCATGTTAATGGTAATGAGCATATGGTACACTTTCCGAGGAAACAACCTCAAGTCCACAATATCAATTCTATTGAAAAAATTTCAACAATTACTATTGGAGGTTTTGAATTTACTCTTCCTACTATCAAGAAGAAATATGATATTCTTATTGTTGGGGACATGCATATCCCCGTTGAGGTAACCTAGTGTTATTCAAAAATTCTCTGGTTTCATGTTATTCGAAATGAGTTTGTTAACAAGACCTGATCAACCTTGTTAGTGGATTCGTTTTGATGAGCATGAGATGGATGAATTTAGAAAACATAACTCTGTGTACCCTCTTTTTACTTTCTGTTATTTATATCAAATAAAGCAAAATAGTATTTTTCTGTCTGTTTTCTGAATTATCAATGCAATAAAAAATACCCCGAAAATAAAAGTTCTCCAAATGCCCTGAAAATTAAATATGATTTTTTCTAGAATATTTGAGAATATCTGGCACTGAGAACTCATCAGGGGAGCAAGCACCTGACCACGAGGGTCCAGGGCGCGCACACCCCCCTGGGTGCGCCCCCTGCCTCGTGGGCCCACGGTGGCTCCCCTCCACTTATTCCAGCTACCACACACTCCTTCTTCCTCCCAAAAATATCATCAACCAGCTCAAGCACGAGTTCTAGCTCATCTTGCTGCCATTTTCGATCTCCTAGCTCAAAGCTCCATTCACAAAACTGCTTTGGGGGATTGTTCCTTGGTATGTGACTCCTCCAATGGTACAATTAGTTTTTTCTAGTGCTTTATTCATTGCAACTTTTTGCTGCTTAGGTGACCCTGTTCTTGAGCTTGCATGTCAAATTTATGTGGTCAAAAGTAGTTTTAATGCAAGATATTGCCTCTAGGCATTTGTAGGAGTAGTTGCTATCAATTTTGTTGAGTTTGGTTCACTTTTTGTTTTGAAGTTACTAAAAATTTCAGAAATTTTCAGAAAAAATGAAGAGATTTTTGACAGGCTCATCGAGCTGAAGCTCGAAGGACAAACAAACTGAAGAGAACAAGAAGCCCAAGTATAATCTCCCTCGCACCGCGGAGGTTCGGCCGTGTGAATGGCCTTGTGATAATTTCTTGAGAGCAGATGGGATTTATGATGATTTCTATGAATTGGTTGAGAATGCAAGCCTCACCGCCTTCCTCCATGACCAACGCGAACAGTATCTCTAAATCACCAATTTCTTTGTGCAAAACTTTCATTTCCATGCTAGGAGCTCACCACCTATGGTGGAATTTTATTTATATGATGAGCATAAGGAGATGTCACTTCATGATTTTTGTCGGGTTTGTTTGATCCCTTTTGAGGGAAGTGTAGAGAAACCACATCATGACGATGTGGAAGGGTTATTGATACAATTGCTGTAGGGGAAACGAGAAAGGTTTCCGATGCAAGAATTACTAGCATACATTTTCCTGTTTTATGTTACTTTGCAATATTTTCTAGTAGATGCTTAATTGGCCGCGGAAACTGTGGCAACTTTAGTGCCCATGATATTGTTATTTTGTGCCTTGCCTTGTTTTGTGATGACACCTTTAGTATGGGTGCTATTGTTGCAAAGCGGTTAAATCTTAACCGTACTAAGGGCCCCATCTTGGGAGGTATCTTCGCCTCGCGCCTCGCTGCACATTTTAACATACCTATTAGACATTATGAGAAGGAAGAGAAGTTGTTGCCTCCTATTTTTCTAGACTATAAGAGTATGGTAGCACATGATTTTATTGTTAAGAATAAGGAAAAGATGCTTAAGTACAAGTTGATATTTGATAGAAGTCACCCTGAGACTATTTCTTTGCCTGCTCCTTCCTTGTTTGACTTATCTGCAGGCAAGTACCTTGTTCTGCCGGAGGCCATTCACACCTACCGAAACCCCACACCAGCTACAGAGCTAGAGCCGGAACCATAATTTGATCCTCACCGGCAGTCTGTTTATCAGTGGAATCTGGATGAGATTGCCAAATAGTGGCACCAGGGGGATCCTTCTCAGTATGACCCCAACTATAACTTTGGATATCCGCCAGGCCAGCCATGGCCATAGGCCAACTTAGGCCATAAGCCTAAGCTTGGGGGAGTATGTATCTCTCACTGACATTACATTCTTGTTCACACACTCATGCTAGTTGTCGGTGCTCATACTTTTTCATTGTAGTATCCATGCTAGTTTATTTTCCTTTTTATGTTTTTTTGTGTGTTTGATAAACGTTAAGAAAAACAAAAAAATAGTTGTATCTTTTAGTTAGTTTACTTTTGATGCTGTAGTAGTAGTAATTAAAAAGAAAACCCAAAAAGATTACTCGTTCTTCTTTTGCTTGTTGGGAGCTTTCCCGTGTAAATAGTTTTGTTTCTTTTCTTTCCTTTGGGGGTCGAGAGGAGAAGACCATGATGAAAATGTTGAGTGGCTCTTATATGCATTATTGTTGATCTAACAAAGGCCCATATTACCTCGCCTTCTCTCTTGAATTGAATGCTTGCAGATTCCAGCTTTGTCCAATGCACATGCACTATTATTATTATCCACACTATTCGGTCGTGCAAGTGAAAGGCAATAATGATGATTATATGATGAACTTATTGAGATGAGAAAAGCTGGTATGAACTCAACCTCTCTCGTTTTTGCAAATATGATTAGTTCATCATTCCTGATTCAGCCTATTATGAAAGAAACATGTTTGCAATGACAATTAGAGATTATAGTTGCTTATGCCATGCTTAATTAGCTAGGAGTTTATAATGGTTTACCTTGGGTGCCAACATGCTATTAAAATGGTTGTGATGTGGTATGATAGGGTGGTATCCTCTTTTGAACGATTCGAGTGGCTTGACTTGGCACATGTTCACGCATGTAGTTGAAACAAAATCAAGATAGCCTCTACGATATTTATGTTCATGGTGCATTATATCCTACTCATGCTTGCATTTGGTGTTGATTAATTTTAATGCATGTTCATGACTATTGTCGCTCTCTAGCTGGTCGCTTCCCAGTCTTTTTCTAGCCTTCACTTGTACTAAGCGGGAATAATGCTTGTGCATCCAATTCCATAAACCCCAAAGTTGTTCCATATGAGTCCACCATACCTACCTATATACGGTATCTACCTGCCGTTCCAAGTAAAATTTTATGTGCCAAACTCTAAACCTTCAAATAAACATTCTGTTTTGTATGCTCGAATAGCTCATGTATCAACTAGGGCTGTGTGTATCTTCCATGCTAGGCGGGTTATTCTCAAGAGGAGTGGACTCCGCTCCTCACTCACAAGAACATGGCTGGTCACTAGGATGCCCAGTACCATTCTTATGCAAATCAAATCAAAATAAATGCAAACAAAACTCCCCCGGGACTCTTGTTAGTTGGAGGCACTCATTGTTTCGAGCAAGCCATGGATTGATGCTTGTTGGTGGAGGGGGAGTATAAACTTTACCATTCTGTTTGGGAACCGCCAATAATGTGTGTAGCATGGAAGATATCGAAATCTCTCGGTTGCTATGTTGACAATGAAAGTATACCGCTCAAAATATTATTCGTATCTATTTCAAAACCGAGCTCTGGCACCTCTACAAATCCCTGCTTCCCTTTGCGAAGGGCCTATCTATTTACTTTTATGTTGAGCCATCATCCTCTTATTAAAAAGCACCAGGTGGAGAGCACCACTGTCATTTGCATCCATTACTGTTAGTTTACATTGAGTATGACTTGACTGGATCTCTTTTACCATGAATTACAATGTCTAGTCAGTCCTTGATCTTTAAAGGTGCTCTGCATTTATGTTTTGCAGTCTCAAAAAGGGCTAGCGAGATACCATCTTGTCAAATCATATCATGATTGTTTTGAGAAAGTGTTGTCATCCGAGATTTATTATTATTGCTCGCTAGTTGATTATGTCATTGATATGAGTAAACATGAGTCCTAAGTGTTATTTTGAATATGGTTAGTTCATAATCTTTGCTGAAAACCTGAATGTTGGCTTTACATATTTACAACAACAAGAGCAAACAGACTTTGTAAAAAATTTTCTTTATCACTTTCAGTTTATCAACTGAATTGCTTGAGGACAAGCAAAGGTTTAAGCTTGGGGGAGTTGATACGTCTTCGTCGTATCTACTTTTCCAAACACTTTTTCCCTTGTTTTGGACTCTAACTTGCATGATTTGAATGGAACTAACCCGGACTGACGCTGTTTTCAGCAGAATTGCCATGGTGTTATTTTTGTGCAGAAATAAAAGTTCTCGAAATGACCTGAAAATCAACAGAGAATTATTTTGGAATATATAAAAAATACTGGAAGAAGAATCCACGTCAGGGGGGCCTCCACCTGTCCACGAGGGTGGGGGCGCGCCTGCCCCCCTAGGCGCGCCCCCTGCCTTGTGGGCCCCCTGACTCTCCACCGACCTCAACCTTGACTCCATATATTCACTTTCGAGGAGAAAAAAATCAGGGAGAAGGGTTCATCGCGTTTTACGATATGGAGCCGCCGCCAAGCCCTAAACTCTCTCGGGAGGGCTGATCTGGAGTCCGTTCGGGGCTCCGGAGAGGGGAATCCGTCGCCATCGTCATCATCAACCTTCCTCCATCACCAATTTCATGATGCTCACCGCCGTGTGTGAGTAATTCATTCGTATGCTTGCTGGACGGTGATGGATTGGATGAGATTTATCATGTTATCGAGTTAGTTTTGTTATGGTTTGTTCCCTAGTATCGACTATGTTTTGAGATTGATGTTGCTATGACTTTGCTATGCTTAATGCTTGTCACTGGGGCCCGAGTGCCATGATTTCATATCTGAACCTATTATCTTTTCATCAATATATGAGAGTTCTTGATCCTATCTTGCAAGTCTATAGTCACCTATTATGTGTTATGATTCGTTAACCCAAAGTGACAATAATCAGGATACTTACCGGTGATGATCGTAGTTTGAGCATGTATTCACTATGTGTTAATGCTTTGGTCCGGTACTCTATTAAAAGGAGGCCTTAATATCCCTTAGTTTCCAGTGGGACCCCGCTGCCACGGGAGGGTAGGACAAAAGATGCCATGCAAGTTCTTTTCCATAAGCACGTATGACTATATTCGGAATACATGCCTACATTACATTGATGAACTAGAGCTAGTTCTGTGTCACCCTAGGTTATGACTGTTACATGATCGATCGCATCCGGCATAATTCTCCATCACCGATCCAATGCCTACGAGCTTTTCCTATATTGTTCTTCGCTTATTTACTTTTCCGCTGATACTCTTACCATCACTACAAAACCCAAAAATATTACTTTTGCTATCATTACCTTTTTCCACCATTACCACTACTATCATATTACTTTGCTACTAAACACTTTGCTGCAGATATTTAGTTATCCAGGTGTGGTTGAATTGACAACTTAGCTGCTAATACTTGAGAATATTCTTTGGCTCCCCTTGTGTCGAATCAATAAATTTGGGTTGAATACTCTACCCTCGAAAATTGCTGCGATCCCCTATACTTGTGGGTTATCATGAGGTGAGTGTGCGAGAACCACATAACTAGGGAGATAGACGTTTGGGGCGACGTTCTATGTGTATGGGAAAGATACACTCTATATAGTGCGTGTTCTTGGGAAAGAGAGATGACGGGAGACCTATCTAGAGAGTGGGGGAAGAGATGTGTGCATGCCCAAGAGACAAAGTGATAGAGACCTATATTGGGGTCCGGACTTTAGAAGAGAGAAGGGTGTTAATGCACTAGTGTGTTGGTGATTGGGGGAGAGAACAACTTCTCTGTGTGTGGGGGGGTGGGCGACGAGGGGGGGGGGGTTGGCTTCAGATAAAGAGTGAGGTGTCTATATTTGAGGGACTTTAGCGTAATTGAGATATACATGGTCAATAGTGTCTGCACTCATGGTTGATCAATTTGTTTCACAGTTTGGACTATGAGATAACAATACTTTTGAACATGCGTGATATACCTTGATGTACCAGAATTACAAACCTAAGATTGGAATTTTGGAATTTGACTCCATCATTAGCTTTTGTAATTCATTTAAACGGAGGTACATTTTTAAGCCGGGATTTCGTGATTTCAAATTCATATATCAAACCTAGAGATATACACATACGGGCATGTTCAAACTTTATAATCATCCACTTTATTCATACACATACACATTTTTTCTTTTGTCATCATATTTAGGATAAACACATTTGGAATTTCATTTCAATTGGACCGTATGATGGTATTTGCTTGTAGTAGCTCAATGATCCATATTTGAATTGAATGGACAATCTATGTTTCGAGTTGGAGACATTGATTTTCAAAACTTGCACTTTTTTTGCGTGCAAAACAAACAAAATATCGGCCATGATATCATAGTCGGTCGTACAAGAGTTGAATATAATTTCAGGCGCCAAAAGCTTTCAAACTTCCCGCTCACATCGAAATATCTCGCGCCCAAAAGTTTAGCCCTGCCATATTCTTGTTTTACCCCTGCCACATGAACGGAAAAGGGCTGCTTTGGTAAATCCATTGTTTTCCCCTCTTTGCCCCCAACATTCTTCCCTAGAGCCCCTCCCCTTCCCCTCCCCGACCCCCCCAACCACGGCAAGCCACCGAATCTAGTCCTCTGCCGCAGTGGTGGGCCTCACACCCCGACAGATGTACCTTTCGCACCTTGGAACCCCCAAGCCAACTCACCACTTCACCGGAGCCGCTTCAGCGACTGGCTTGTCCACCGCTCCATATCTCCTTGACCACCGTGATGGTCAACCACACTGGATCTGCTTAACCGGTGCCCTCATCCACCACAATGTAGTCCCTTCACTGACTTCCTCGTCCGTCCCTTCACTGGCCCTTCATACAAGCCCTTGTCCGCCGCAACAGATCCGCCTCACTGAAAGCACTGTACAACGCGCCCGCCGAAGCTTTCTCCCATTGCACCGGATGTAGCGACCCGACCTCAGACGGTCAAGCCTCTATGTATCTGTGCCATCCCTGGATCGGTATGCTGGCACACACAGTACATCAATGTATATATCAAAGTGCAATCACATGTATAAATAACGTAAAACTGATATATACCTCATAAGTCTCAGCAGAAACAAATAATCGGGCGTGGAGTCCCATCAACGCCATCGGCAGGTTGAGTCTAGACCGTAACATTATACCGTACTCTTACTCGTCGGAAGGAACATATCTGCAACATGCGACGTTGCAGCCGTGTAGGTCGGTACATTGAATGTACTGGCAAGATCACAATATGAGGAAAGCAGATGATAAAACTATTCTATATGCAATATGGCTTTGTGGCTCTGTGTCTGATGTTTTTGCATAAAAGCTGGTTTTATTTTCCCTACAACAAATGAATATCAGGAGTCTGTACTATGGAGTTTTCTATCATGACATGATTTCCGCCAACCGATGTCTCATACCCAAATCATCATAAGTTGCCCACAATTAAATTATCAGTCCGGTGTTGAGACTTCCGAGATAGATCCAAGTCCAGAGGCTCAAATTGTCCGTAATCGGGGACACGACTAATCGATTAGGTTTTAACCCTCTGCAGAGGTTTGTACACTTTACCCGCAAGATTCGATCCCTCTCTTTACATTCTCGCACTTCAGGGTGTTTGAGAACAAGATGACCGAAACATGGTCTTCCGAAGAGTTCCTCTAACCACTGTCCGGTGCTCATCCAATCCTACCATAGTTCTACATCTGCTAGCACTGTCCCAACCAGAGTCACCACTAAGGTCAACCAAGCCAGAGCCCATAGTGACTTCCGGTTGCACAGGTAAGCTTCCGGGGATGAAGTATCCTTCTGTCTCTTCGAGTCTGGGTGAAGCTTTCCGCAAGATGTCATGGCGCTTCTCCATGCATCCCGGCCAACCACTGGTTTCTCCAGGGTGCCCGTCAACCGTCCTTCACCCAGTAGTGTGTATTGAATTCTTGTCTCGAGTCTCGAAATCTTGAGGAGTCCTGAAGATGCAGTCCGTGCCGGTGCCATCATGAAGTTGTCGCCATTGACGTAGAGTCCTCCTTCTTCACACCACTCTCATGCACTCATACCAAACCCCGTCTACTATAGCGTAGCATTAAAAATATATAACGTCTCGGGTTTGGTAACAGGGAGATGGTTCCTACCTCATGCATTCTACTCAACTACAAGATTCAATAACACTATTGGAGAGACTGTTAAAAGGGTGATACTACATGCAAATAAACATAGGTATGGAAAACATGGTCAAAGTGAACTTGCCTGGTAAGTTGATGAAGATAACAACGCTCTCGAAACTAACTTGATAGGACTATTCGCAACTCTCCGATGAAATCTATAATAACAAACATTACATTCACATAAGCAAGCATTCTAGCAAGCAAATCTAACAATCAAAAGAAAACTCAATAAGAAAACCCAACACAAAATAAATAGCACATCGAAAGAACTAATAGGGGAAAACTATAAAGAACCTACTAGGAAAACCTTTTGCCTTAACTACAAAAATAGTTCTGTCCTAAGAAAAACTTAACAAAGAAAATACTGAACTAATAAATTAACAGAAAATAAAAAGTAAAACAACTAAGTTAACAGAAAGTATTTTTCATAAAACTTTATTTGCAAAAAGAAACAAATAAAAAGCTTTTATAAAACTCTAACTATGACCTATACAAGTTTCCATACAAAACTAACAAAATAAATTTTTAAAATAAGAATAAAATTGTCTACAGTTAAATAACAGAAACAAAACTAAATTTGTCAAAAGTGACAAAAAGAAATAATTTAAAAACAATTAAAACTATAAAGAAAAGGTTAAAACAAAAGTAGAACTAAAACAGTACTATTTTGCCTAAAAATCTAATTGAAAAATAAATTAAAATAAATAACTATATTCTACTAGATAAACCAAACAATAACAAAACAGTAGCAAAAAGAATCAATCAAAAATATTTAATAAAACTCAAGATACGGCCAAAATAGTGATTTGAACAAATTTCATCAAACTCAAATTTACACTACTCAAATTTGAAAACTAAGTACACAAACAGAAACTTCAACAAATTTGTGACAGAATGCAAAAAGAATCACTCAATTTGGATAAAAAACATAAACGTTATAGAATATCTAAGATTGAAACTTTTCTGTTTTTTATAGAAACTAAAATAAAACATAACTGGCAAGTCTACTGGGCTAGGATCTGAGCGATCTGTAACTAACCGTCGCTCGGCCGAAACTTTATAGAAACGTGCACGTACATTTAATAAAAATAAACCGATGAACCAGTGTGATCTAAACCGAAGTAAACCGACTAATAGAACCGATCTACTAAAACCGGTCTAATCTTATTTGCACTTAACGCTTCGAAAAAAACGGAGGGAGCCTCTCGTTGCTTACAGAGAGGAACGTAGCGTTGGGGGCAGCTCGGGCGCAGTTGGGGCAGCGTCTCCGGCAGTCGTCGGCGGCGATGGTGGAGTCGGGGGGATGCGGCGAAGTGTCTCAGTCCCAGGGGTGGTGGCAGAGTAACTTGGGGATGTCGGACGGCTGCGGGGCGAGGTTGTTTCTCCGGCGAACTACGTGAACTCCGGGTCAGCGTTCGAGCTCAAGTGGCTCGCTGTGGTGGACGAGACGAGAGAAAAATATGTCAGACAAATGCTCCGCGATGAAAGACCTCAATAGGCAGAAGGAGGAGGCCTGCGGTGACCTACCGGACATGCAAACGGACGGTGAACTTCACAGTTTCCGACGATGTCCAACTCGTTCTCGTGGTTGATACGGGAGGGTTTGGGCGAAGGTGTATGGGGGAATCGGGCGAGGGGAAACTCGGATATTTATAGGACATCTTCGTGCGGAAGGGGGCAGCCTCGAGGATCGGATTCCGGGGATCACGGACACGGGTGACATGGCAATCTCATGTTCCTTTTTTTACGTGAGGAGGAAGAAGACCAGGTGGTCCCAATGTGAAGAGAGAAGAAAAAAGAAAAGAAAAAACAAGGGAGAGAGAGACAAGCGAGAGAGGTGGCGGCGGCGCTCCTGGGAGTTCCTCCCGTACCTGCGCGTGTGCGCTAGCCCTAGGGCTAGCGCTAGGCTGGGCCGACCTGTAGCTGGGCCTCGCCGGCCTGGCCGGGCGGCTTTGTTTGTTTAAACATTGCAGAAACCACACTCATAAAAAAACAAACAAACATATTTTTATATAGGCATATAATATATCAAAATGACCGGAAAAATAAATTCTACAACATGAACATTTTTACATGGTGAAATAAAATTTACATAAATTCTAATAAATCAAAAAGTGCTACTAATGCAACTAAAATTCAAATAAAATTACATTAAGATACCAAAACTATTTCAAACTAAATTTTCTCCATTTTTATAATGTAGGGAATCATTTTACCCTATTTTCCATATAGTTTAATTTTGGATAAAAATAATTCGAAATAAAACCAAAGAACTCTAAATGGTTTTGAATTTAAAAAAAATCAAACCATCTTCAAACCTTTCTTCATACTTCCAACTCATATTTCATATACTTTGAAGAAGTCATTTTATCTTCCCTCATGAAAATCATTGAGTTGCATAAAGTTTATGAATTTGAAATACTTTCAGATGGAATTCAAATATTCTTTTTCAAAAACCCTTTTCATTTCAAATGGAAGAAGTCATGTCATCTTCACTCTAGTGTTATTATGATGAAATGAATTTGAATCCTCAGAGATCAAAAGTCAAAAAGAAAGCCTAGGAAAGTCATTTCATTCCCTCTCATTAAACTTTCAAAAAGTTTCAAATTCCACTCAATTTCACACAATCAATCACTTAACAATCAAACAAACAATCAGAATTATTTTAATTATTATAACATTCCAAAATTTAGAATTTTGGGATGTTACAAACTACCACACTTAAAATGAATCTCGTCCTCGAGATTCGAAGAGGCTAGCAAGAAAAGGTTAGGGGTTGGGGGTCTTCTAGCAAATATTTTGGCCGGATGGGTCAGGGGTGCTACCACACTTAAAAGCAAGGTTACAGTTCCAATAAACTTAGATACTTCCTCCGGAGTGCCGACAATATCTATCTCTTCACATATCTTACAATAGCTCCTTCATTAACGCTCTTCTGTCAGAAGCATAGCGTTTTCCTCAAAATCTTTGGTCGCTTCGTCAAAGATGAAGTTCGTCCGAGACTGGATCTTAGCTGATAGGTCTGCGTCCATTCTAGACAACTATCGAAATACTCATGGTGGCCTACCATTAATGGTTTCTGCAGAAAAAGGGCATTGGCTTCATTCTCACCGTATAATCTACGATTGGCAACAGCTGCCATGTACATGGGTTTATCATCATATCATTCTAAGGCTTAAGAAAGGCTTCAACAAGCGTCGTCACTTTACTATGGGTAAGTCTCTCAGATTTACCATTCCAAATATCAAGAGTGAATGATAAGAGTAAGTTGGTACGGTGATCAATTCATTCTGCACCCAGATCATTACCCTGTATAAGGTTTAGCGAATCTCGTATTTCTAACAGTCGGGCATCCTCACAAGTTTCGTAGAAATTTCTCTTGTCCTCAAACTGGGTTCGGGTAAATCCATTGATTCTGCAAGCTGAACAAAACATATATCGTTCTTCACAATCTCGGGGTTTACGTAACATCCTATGTAACGTTTGCTGATCAATTCACAGCTTCTTCCAGAATTCTTCCTTCAACAAGATTGTGCTTGTGCCTTTGTCAAATCCTGGGCATGTGGGGTATGGGTCCACTTCAGCGCTTGCATAGTGTTAACTCATCCGTGGAGTTACAGTTGTTCCATATTCCAACATTAAACCTCCTTTAAATCCAATAGTACTTCATTTTGTCATACTCTTGGGGTAACCATCATAATCAAACTCCAACTTATTTCGTCCGGCTCCTTTCTATGGACCGTCATGAACAACGCCTTTTTTTCATTGATTCAGTGGCTTTACGAAGTACTACCACACTTAAATGAAATGCACTAGTTCATCCATAAATCATATTATTTTCATATCAAATCTTTTATTACCTCCTTAACCATTTTTCACAAATCCAAATTCCAAAGAAATACTTTATTACCAATGCCGCCATCCACATGGTTTGGTATGGTCAAGCATTACTTCCCACTTTATTCATTTTTCCTCCTTGAGGATCCTTCAATCCCACTGGAATTGGGCGACATGCTCCTTGAAATCTTCAATCTTATTTTTCATCGTGGTGGCCTTGAGCTTCATCTCCATCATCTCTGCATGCACTTCGCTTAAGTATTCCTAAGTATAACGGAGTCTTGCTTCAAGTATATCTCCGATCTGGCGTATGGCTTCCATGGCTGCTTCACGAACAGCGTCGAAGAAAGTTGCTTGTGGTACACGTGAGATGAAAAAGTACTGCCCCATCGTATTTGGGCAAACTCCTTTCATACGGTGGAGGTGTACCTCCACATACCAAAGTTCCACTCCCTTTTGCATGAAGGGATAGCCTTTGTAGACTGCATCTCCTTCAAGGTGAATATGCTTCATCATGTCCTTCAGGATTTTTGGGTAATCATCATCACTTGTCAGGGTCATGATCGTTTTTGGGCCCTTAAGGAAAGACTCATAACGGGTCGTCATCTGCAATTGTAAAACAAAAATGGTGCTCAGAATAAGGTACATATCTCCTTGGGTACACATTCATATCATCCAAAAAGAACTTCAAACTCAATTTCCAACATCCAGTTTATGTATCATAACTCATTTTCTTCCATGTTCACCCAGAATATTAATTTCCAAGATAAAACATAACAACTCCTTAAAGCCTTTCAGCATATGACATATCAACTTTATTGAGTCATGAATTATTACAATCTCTGAGTAATTTATTACATAACTCAACCCCGCATTCTCGTGAAAAGTGTTTTCCATACTACCCTTATTACTAATATCAACATCTCCACTACTTAGCTCCAGATTTCTTATGATTTGAACAATCCCTAGCAAGATGTCCTGCTTCCTTGCAACGAAAACAAATAACTTCCGGCATGTCTCGAGGCTTCTTGGTGATGGTGCCCGCTCCTTGAGTTCCTTGCTTCCTTTCGAGACAATCATTGGCATAATGCCCGACGTCCCTCTTTGTAGAAATTGGGTTGTTCTGAGGGTGTCTTTGTTTTCTCTTCCTGGTTTTCTTCATTCTGATCAAACATTCTATTCCCTGTGGATCAAACTCGACTGCTTCTGTCGAGAAGTATCCCAGATACTCTTTTCTTTCCATGGTGCAATACTGTGAAAATGTCCTTCTTCTCCACATGAATAACAGGCATTGGAGTAAAATCTGTTGAGGCTTTCTCCATCAGGGTCTTCAACACCTTCCTTAATCATATGTTCTTTCATAACTTCTCGGAGGGCTTCTTTCATTCCTTCTTCTCGCTTCTGAATAGTTTGTTGCACCGTGGGGTAAATGTGACACTGAGCTGGGTAGTGGGTTGTTCCTTCACACAAGAAACAAGTCACCTGACTAGTTGGGCATTCCTCAGCTGGGTGTTTCTCCTTACAATGAGGGCATCCCTCCTTGTGTTTCTCCTGGGTGTGTCCTATTTCTCCGCAAATTTTGCAGGCACAAGGTTTATTTCTTGGGGTATCATGGTGCTTCCGGATAAGACGTGATCTTATCATAGTCTTCTTGAATTCTTCCCAAGTCCTTGCTCCATTCCATCCCTGTATAGCTTGATGCATATGCCACCATGTTGCAGCACTTCCTTCAAAGTACTGAAGAGCATACGATACTTCATTCTTCCTTGAAACCAAATGCTCCCGAAGTGATTCTCCATGTTCTGAATCCATAGCTTTGCCTCCGGTTGGGTTTTCGGTCCAGAGAATACCAGTCCAACTTCATTCATCATCTACTGGGTCCAAGGGTTTTAGGGTGAGATAAGAGAGAGGTGGGGAGGAATACACACAATACAAACAATAGTTTTGAAGTAATGAGTTTTATTTTGTGGCTGTCGGAAAAACATAAACAAATGACAGCTCACAAATCGCCGCATCTAACATAAGTATATAACATGGGTTTGGTCTTCTAATGGTCAAATAATTCTTTAGATTCTTCAAGTCTTCGGAGTCTTCAACTGTTGTAGCTTTAACTCTTCTAATGCATGGTGAAATCCTCTTTACTCTGAAATGGTCATCGGTTGTCCGATATCTTGTCCCTCTTGGAGCGGCTTTAGTTGATCCTCCGTGTGGTTAAAAGGGAAAGGGGTATATTCTAACTATTTGAAGTAAGAGAGGTTATTTGATAAAATAAGAAAAGATGAGAAGTAATAGATTCTTTTGAAAATAAAGTTTTAGAGATTTCCTGTCCTAGGGCTTTCTGATTTCTAGGGTCACGTCCTACAGTCAACATGTGCTCGGATACCATATCTATAGCGACCCGACCTCAGACGGTCAAGCCTCTGTGTATCTGTGCCATCCCTGGATCGGTATGCTGGCACACACAGTACATCAATGTATATATCAAAGTGCAATCACATGTATAAATAACGTAAAACTGATATATACCTCATAAGTCTCAGTGGAAACAAATAATCGGGTGTGGAGTCCCATCAACGCCATCGGTAGGTTGGGTGTAGATCGTAACCCTGTACCATACTCTTACTCGTCGGAAGGAACATATCTGCAACATGAGACGTTGCAGCCGTGTTGGTCAGTACATTGAATGTACCGGCAAGATCAGAATATGAGGAAAGTAGACGATAAAACTATTCTATATGCAATATGGCTTTGTGGCTCTGTGTCTGATGTTTTTGCGTAAAAGTTGGTTTTATTTTCCCTACAACAAATGAATATCAGGAGTCTGTACTACGGAGTTTTCTGTCATGACATGATTTTCGCCAACCGATGTCTCATACCCAAATAATCATAAGTTGCCCACAACTAAATTATCAGTCCGGTGTTGAGAGTTCCGAGATAGATCCAAGTCCAGAGGCTCAAATTGTCCGTAACCGGGGACACGGCTAATCGATTAGGATTTAACCCTCTGCAGAGGTTTGTAAACTTTACCCACAAGATTAGATCCCTCTCTTTACATTCTCGCACTTAAGGGTGTTTGAGAACAAGATGACCGAAACATGGTCTTCCGAAGAGTTCCTCTGACCACTGTCCGGTGCTCATCCAATCCTACCGTAGTTCTACATCTGCTAGCACCGTCCCAGCCAGAGTCACCACTAAGGTCAACCAAGCCAGAGCCCATAGTGACTTGCGGTTGCACAGGTAAGCTTCCGAGGATGAAGTATCCTTCCGTCTCTTTGAGTCTGGGTGAAGCTTTCCGCAAGATGTCATGGTGCTTCTCCATGCATCCCGGCCAACCACTGGTTTCTCCAGGGTGCCCGTCAACCGTCCTTCACCCAATAGTGTGTATTGAATTCTTGTCTCGAGTCTCGAAATCTTGAGGAGTCCCGAAGATGCAGTCCTTGCCGGTGCCATCATGAAGTTGTCACCATTGACGTAGAGTCCTCCTTCTTCACACCACTCTCATGCACTCATACCAAACCCCGTCTACTATAGCGTAGCATTAAAAATATATAACGTCCCAGGTTTGGTAACAGGGAGATGGTTCCTACCTCATGCATTCTACTCAACTACAAGATTCAATAACACTACTGGAGAGACTGTTAAAAAGGTGATACTACATGCAAATAAACATAGGTATGGAAAACATGGTCAAAGTGAACTTGCTTGGTAAGTTGATGAAGATAACAACGCTCTCGAAACTAACTTGATAGGACTATTCGCAACTCTTTAATGAAATCTATAATAACAAACATGACATTCACATAAGCAAGCATTCTAGCAAGCAAATCTAACAATCAAAAGAAAACTCAATAAGAAAACCCAACACAAAACAAATAGCACATCGAAAGAACTAATAGGGGAAAACTATAAAGAACCTACTAGGAAACCTTTTGCCTTAACTACAAAAATAGTTTTGTCCTAAGCAAAACTTAAAAAAGAAAATACTAAACTAATAAATTAACAGAAAATAAAAAGTAAAACAACTAAGTTAAGAGAAAGTATACTTCATAAAACTTTATTTGCAAAAAGAAACAAATAAAAAGCTTTTATAAAACTCTAACTATGACCTATACAAGTTTCCATACAAAACTAACAAAATAATTTTTTTAAATAAGAATAAAATTGTCTATAGTTAAATAACAGAAACAAAACTAAAATTATCAAAAGTGATAAAAAGAAATAATTAAAAAACAATTAAAACTATAAAGAAAAGGTTAAAACAAAAGTAGAACTAAAACAGTAATATTTTGCCTAAAAATCTAATTTAAAAATAAATTAAAATAAATAACTATATTCTACTAGATAAACCAAACAATAACAAAACAGTAGCAAAAAGAATCAATCAAAAATATTTAATAAAACTCAAGATACGGCCAAAATAGTGATTTGAACAAATTTCATCAAACTCAAATTTACACTACTCAAATTTGAAAACTAAGTACACAGAAACTTCAACAAATTTGTGACACAATGCAAAAAGAATCACTCAATTTGGATATAAAACATAAAAGTTATAGAATATCTAAGATTGAAACTTTTCTGTTTTTTATAGAAACGAAAATAAAACATAACGGGCAAGTCTACTGGGCTAGGATCTGAGCGATCTGTAACTAACCATCGCTCGGCCGAAACTTTATAGAAACGTGCACGTACATTTAATAAATATAAACTGATGAACCAGTGTGATCTAAACCGAAGTAATCCGACTAATAGAACCGATCTACTAAAACCGGTCTAATCTTATTTGCACTTAACGCTTCAAAAAAAACGGAGGGAGCCTCTCGTTGCTTACAGAGAGGAACGTAGCATTGGGGGGAGCTCGAGCGCGGTTGGGGTGGCGGCTCCGGCAGTCATCGGCTGTGATGGTGGAGTCGGGGGGATGCGGCGAAGTGTCTCAGTCCCAGGGGTGGCGGCGGAGTAACTTAGGGACGTCGGACGGCTGCGGGGCGAGGTTGTTTCTCCGGTGAACTACGCGAACTCCCGGTCGGCGTTCGAGCTCAAGTGGCTCGCTGTGGTGGACGAGATGAGAGAAAAACATGTCAGACAAATGCTCCGCGATGAAAGATCTCAATAGGCAGAAGGAGGAGGCCCGCGGTGACCTACCGGACATGCAAACGGACGGTGAACTTCACAGTTTTCGACGAGATCCAACTCGTTCTCGCGGTTGATATGGGAGGGTTTGGGCGAAGGTGTATCGGGGAATCGGTCGAGGGGAAACTCGGCTATTTATAGGACATCTTCGTGCGGAAGGGGGCAGCCTCGAGGATCGGATTCCGGAGATCACGTACACGGGCGACATGGCAATCTCCTGTTCCTTTTTTTACGTGAGGAGGAAGAAGACCAGGTGGGTCCCAACGTGAAGAGAAAAGAAAAAAGAAAAAAAATGAGGGAGAGAGAGACGCGCGAGAGAGGTGGCGGCGGCGCTCCTGGGAGTTCCTCCCGTACCTGCGCGTGTGCGCTAGCCCTAGGGCTAGCGCTAGGCTGGGCCGACCTGTAGATGGGCCTCACTGGCCTGGCCGGGCGGCTTTGTTTTTTTTAAACATTGCAGAAACCACACTCATAAAAAAAACAAACAAACATATTTTTATATAGGCATATAATATATCAAAATGACCGAAAAAATAAATTCTACAACATGAACATTTTACATGGTGAAATAAAATTCACATAAATTCTAATAAATCAAAAAGTTATACTGATGCAATTAAAATTCAAATAAAATTACATTAAGATACCAAAATTATTTCAAACTAAATTTTCTCCATTTTTATAATGTAGGGAATCTTTTTACCCTATTTTCCATATAGTTTAGTTTTGGAGAAAAATAATTCAAAATAAAACCAAATAACTCTAAATGGTTTTGAATTTAAAAAAATCAAACCATCTTCAAACCTTTCTTCATACTTCCAACTCATATTTCATATACTTTGAAGAACTCATTTTATCTTCCCTCATGAAAATCATTCAGTTGCATAAAGTTTATGAATTTGAAATACTTTCAAATGGAATTCAAATATTCTTTTTCAAAAACCCTTTTCATTTCAAATGGAAGAAGTCATGTCATCTTCACTCTAGTGTTATGATGATGAAATGAATTTGAATCCTCATAGATCAAAAGTCAAAAAGAAAGCCTGGGAAAGTCATTTCATTCCCTGTCATTAAACTTTCAAAAAGTTTCAAATTCCACTCAATTTCACACAATCAATCACTCAACAGTCAAACAAACAATCAGAATTATTTTAATTATTATAACATTCCAAAATTTAGAATTTTGGTATGTTACACCGGATCTGCTCCACGGACACCATATTCAACTCCACCGGCCCTGCTTCACCGATGCCGCAGCCTCATTGGGTTGTTTCAATTTGTACTCCTTCTGTTTTTCTCTTTATCGTGCAACTGTTCACTTACCACGGATGAGCTTTCTTGTATGTCGACAGGCGCCGCAACCATAGCACCGGAGCCACTTCAGCGACGGCGACAGCCGGCCCAAACTTAATCGTAACACGAGCACCGTCGACGATCCTTGGCTATCAAGTATACCAGCGATACCCATACGCTGCCGAGAATCAGGTACTATTATCCAACGGCCGGCGCCTACGTTCACTTTCTTAGCATAAGCACTGCACCTTTGAATTTCTTCATGGCATCATTCAGTTTTTCATGGGACGCGTTATTCTGCTTGCACCTGTAGGGCCATACTTCTGGCAGTGAGCATGTTACATGTGCTAAATTACATACGAGTGCACATATAGTTAATATGCTTTAGTTTTGTCCTAAGTATTACTGTACTTCCTAGATATCACTGCCTACTATTTTACTTCTTGCATGCTATATTTATGATAATGGTGTTGTTCCGATGCCACCTATTGGTTCCATCAGACTGCTTCATGTTCTCTATGCTTAATTACACATCAGCAAACTAGCATGTGGTTCCACTGGTTTTTGTTTGTTTTACCCTACATTTTCTGATGCTAGCTATTACATCACTGCTCCGACCTCTGTTCATTACTTTTTTGTGTGTTCTTGATCTTCCCAAGTTGCATGACTAATTTGATGCTTCTATTAATTATGGAGTTGCCAACCCCATCAAGAAAAATATTTGTTCTTTTGGGGCTGGCACCTCGAAAAAGCATAAAAATAGAGGGAAGCAGATATATTGTCGTGTATGCACACACCCTTCTTTCATTAGTTTAGATGAACCATTGATGATCAATTCGAACGATTTCATGTGATTAAAATTAATTTTACCTAAATAGAGGGTGCAGAATAAACTACAACAAGTAGATTTGCAACCACGGGATGCTGACGATATCTTCAAAGAACATTGCAACAGCAGCGAGGCTTCACGGCAACATACGGTAAGCCAGTGTGTTTTAGTACATGTGAAATGTAATGTGTGTGGGCTGCTTTCTTGGCTTGTTCCCTCAACCTGTAATCCTACAGAATAACAAATAGTTCAGTTGTCTGCTTTGCTGTATTTCTTGATTCGAATGCTTGTTTGTTACTTGTTACACTATACCTGAGTTGGCCAATATGTCAGGAGTGCCTGCTGTACTATCGTAAAGAAATGCATGCCTAGTTCATTTGAGTCCATAAATTTTCATCTGAACTTCATCACAAGACTGTCTTCGTAGTTTATATGAGGCCACACTGTTAAGTGCTTTCTCAGATTATTTCAACTGCTTAGATGCCTTGGCAACTTAAATATAGCGGTGGTACACTCCCTTTCAAGTAGGGATGTTAACTGGGTCCCGTTTAATCCCGATTAAAGTCCACTAGTGGTATGATAGTTCAAAAGTTTTTTGTTTTTTGAGGAAAATGAACCAGGGAGCTAGCAAAAACTAACTAGATGGGACTGGCGGATGTTGTTTATTTGCCATTTACATCGCTAGTTTCATCATACCATTTTAATATCTTTTCGGCTGATGCTGCTTCGAACCATTTAAATATAGCTTTCCATGCTCGGCAATAATTCATATGTCGTTTACCATGTAAGCTTACTGCCTGGATCATGCGATAACTATCTCTTACTTATGTCCAGCGGAAACCTTTCAGGATGCCGTTCACACTAGGACACAATGTACAACCCCAGAATCTATTTGTGGAAGCAGTGCGCCATCCATGTTACCAAATGGTAGATGTTTAGAGGCAACACCGCCGGAGAGTAGTCTGAGCACAGATATATTATAGTTCTTGAGGCTCTACTAGAGGCAGAAAGAGATGGTGTGGCTGCCATGAATGAGGTAATCTCGATCTTGAAGCTGGAAATTATGCAATTAGCTGCACGCATTATGCAAGCAACCCAAGAATTGGAGGAAGTAAGAATGTTGCATTTGAAGACGGAGGAGGTCCTGCTGCTTCTGCTATCTGAAGCCCAGGGTAATCCCAGTTCTTCTTTAGATAGCAGTTGAAATTGTCATTAGATTATTGTACTTGCATGTTGTGTCATGTCTCTGAATGGATTATGTTGTAAGACCCCCTATGTTGTCCATGTGTTGTAATGATCCGAATTTTTTAGGCGAGGTAATCCTCAGTACTTGTATGATTGACATAAGGTGAACTGTTTTTCGTGTGAGCATATTGTATTGGATGAAATAACTGTTTGACTCAAAGTGTATCCAACCTACTGAATTCGAAGATCACGACATTTCTAAATCATAATCATATATAAAGGTGGAATAAATCTTTGTTGTGGTTTTGAAGAAATAAATAACAAAATGTAGAATTATCTGTGGATATTCATAATCGAATAAAAATTGGATTTGGATTTAGTTGCCAGGGCCCAGGGCAAACGTGAATGCTAATTCTCCCAAGTTTTGAACGAAGCGGCTAAACACCCACTATCATTTGTGGGCTGCCCCAAGCAAGTGTTTTCGAGATGGAAATTACTGTCTACCCCTAACACTTGACATCCTTATCAACCGGATTTACACTGCTGTCAATAGGGGTAGACTAGTAACTTCAACCAGACGTGACACGACGGCCTCTGAGCCCATTCACACACGGTGGGCGCCAAACATGGGTGGCAAAACACATTTTATTCAAGCTCGTCCGAAAGACATGTGTCTCTCCCTCCATTTCCCCATTCATCCACGGTGGGCGGCAAAACAAACTATCCTCGTCCGAAATCGATGTAGGCTAATATTTTAAATAGGGGCAGATGTGTAAGTTCCCTTAGACGTGACACAACCGCCCTACCTGTTAGCCCCGTTCATACACCGTGGGTGCCAACCGTGGGCGGCAAAACACCCTCTCCTCGCCCAAAATCGTTACCGGCAAATATTTGGGAGATGCGAGATTATTGTCTTATCCCCAACCGACATGATGTCCGAAATTTTAAATGGGTGATAAGTTCCGTAACTTTCCCACATTTCAGACAAGCGCGTCCCAAAGTTTGAGATCCCCCCTCCCCCTCCATTTCCCCATTCATACACCGTCGGTGCCACGACAACCTCCCCACTGCGGCCAGCCTCCTCCATCTGGCACCCCATCCTCTACCTTGTCGGAGCCGCTACCCCTACCCCGTCGTCCACTGCAAGAGATGGACACCTCTCATCCACGATGTCGGACCAGGATCCTTTCATCGTGTTGTCTCACTTCATCGGTGCTGTCGTCCACCTTGTCGTTGCCGCTCCTACGACCGCCTCGTCCACGGCAACAGGATTTATCCCCTGACCCGGCCGTCTGCCATCTAAAGTCTTCTTCCCCGCCGCTGACAGCCATCGCACCCGCAGCACCCTCAACGTATCAGCAGGGGCCTACACGGCGTCGCAAGAGAGGTGGTACTCTTCCATATGTGCTTAAGTCTCACCCAAAAGATAGATCTTAAATTGTTTACTGTACTTTTCTTGTCCGTACCAAATCGTAGTGGCTAGTTGGATGCAAACATTGGTTGCGGAGTAGCTTTGTCTGGTTTGCACCTTCAGATCCGCCATGTCACGGTCACTATACTCGTAAAGCTTATGGTTTCCCCCCTTTATATTCACTACCATCATCGTAGGTGCTTCACTGCTTCGTGTCGTGCTAGCACTGCTCCTCAAGACCTCAACCCATCAAGCGAAACAACATGCCACTCATAATTCCAAAGCTTACGTGTTGAAATACGAATCTGATATGATGCTCATATTACTAAAACAGAGAACGTTTAATTGGTCACCTAATGTTCCTATATTCGTTTCGAAAAGCATGTGCGCCACCCACTGGTCCAGCTAGTTCCACTTTCCTGATTTTACTCTTGATGCTTAGGGTTTTCCCCTTTTATCTACTCTACTATGATCTGCGTAGGTGCTTTCTGTCATACTAGCATTACTCCACCCTTCAAGCTAAACAACACAACACTCAAAATTCCAAAGCTTAGTTGTTCAAATATGATTGTGATATGATACTGATATTAGTTAACAGACACATTTAATTGGTTAGCTAAAGGTCCCACTTGAGTTTCCAAATGCATGTCGTGACATATAGAGAGACAGCAGAATTGCATTTCTTTGTCACTTGTTGACTGTACTTTCTTGTCCATACCAAATCTTAGTTGTTATTTCAAAGCAAATATCGGTTGCTAACTACCCTTTGCGCGGTTTGCAGCTTCAGATCTGCCATCCCACTGCCACGGTCAACACTATACTCATCATGCTTACGGTTTCCCCATTTTATGATGACCACGATCAGCCTACGTGGTTCGTGTCGTAATAGCACTGCTCCACCCATCGAGCTAAACAAGCTTAGTTGTACAAATTCAAATATGATATTATGCTGATATTAGTAAAACTGAGAGATGTTTAATTGGTCAGCTAAATGTTCCTACTTTAGTTTCGAAATGCATGTGAGCCACATATGGAGAGACCGGAAGGAATAGTATTTCTCTGTGCGCTCTGGTTCATCATGGGTGGCCAACCGACATTGTATAGAAAGACTTGTAATATCTTCAATCTGCTTGCTCTTCTGCTCTTCTTTAAGATGATCCTCTTCTCTTGCGGTCGACTGGTCAGGTCGAGTTATTCTCCCTTAGTATATTTTGAATCTGTCAGGTCAGGTCGACTTGTTCTTCTTTACTATATGTTGAAGCTGTCATCTGCGAAGTATCATCACTTCTGGAGCTCTCATATTTTGAGTAGTAGGCCACATTATATTAATGCACACACCAAATTACAGCATGCATGGCACCTCTTAGAAGAATTGCAGAGATAGCACAAAGGGGTTTACAGGGAGGAAGTATTGGATTAGAATCACTTCTGCATTACAAAGATAATCTCACTTGTTTTTATGTTTTCATGCATGTCAGGTATTGAACATTATCAAAATGAATATGAGAATGGGCGCACGAGAGGAATATTGCGGAACAATCCACTGGCTAACAAACTTGGCATGGTGGAGGATGGCCTATCTTATTCACCCATCAAGGTGCATGCTCTAACTTGGCAAGGTTGTATTGGTCGCACATATTTTGCATCTGACCTCTTGCATTACTTCTACTTTGTTACACCATCTGCTTAGTTTAAGCATCATATATGAGTATATGCCATACCTATCCATTTTCTGTACCTATTCCATGTGTCGTCATACTATGTTTTTCCAGTCAAATGTTGTTCTTTCGTAATAGATGTCCAAAAGGAAGAGGGTGATTGCAGATCCTCAAGGAGTACAAACTAGGTATTTGGAAAAGGTAGTGATACCTGTTAAATCAGATAGATCAGCAGCCACAGAAAACACAGGCCCAACTGTAACAGACTTTACCCCTACTCCAGTGGCCAAACCCCTATTAGAACTGCTGACAGCCCAGCGTCAGGTAC
Source organism: Triticum aestivum (assembly GCF_018294505.1). Lineage (NCBI taxonomy): Eukaryota > Viridiplantae > Streptophyta > Magnoliopsida > Poales > Poaceae > Triticum > Triticum aestivum. Next base: position 97,395,830 of record NC_057806.1, on the reverse strand, counting down.
TGTCTATGATATCAATTCAAAATTTGAACTCCTAAATTTCTGCATGTGCCTTACCTTCTCTCTTGTATGAAAACTAATTTCAGATGAATCTCCTTGCTCAAAGGATCATAGGATCTCACGACAATACTGGGCTCTGCATTGCTCTTGTCAGTACCTCTTGCCCTTTGTCAGCATACTTACACTCATTGCTGTTTGATTATGTAGCATCACTGTAAATGTTCGCTTCTTTATCCTCCCTTTGCTTGAAATTATAAGATCTATATTTACTCTTAGATAAATGTAGAATTAACACAATGGTTATGAAGTTTTGGATTGCTCATGTAAGTACCTGTTGTCATGTACTCCCTCTGTATCGAATTAATTGTTGATCAATTGGATGTATTTAGAACTTAATAGTGCTAGATACATCCATTTGAGCGACAACTAATAACGGACGGTGGTGGTATTACTGTACATGCATCGCGAGATAGTTGATTGTCTAGCATTACTCTGCATCTTATCTGCCCTGCCCTCCACTTTCTCCAAATTATCATATCTACATTTACTCTTACCAAAATGTTGAATAAAGCCAATGCCACTGCACACGTTGATGTCTGCATTCCTCTTGTCAGTACCTTTTGCCTTGTAACGTTGTACTTAATTAATTGCTATTTGATTATGTATCATCAGTCTGCACCTGAGCTTCATTATCCTCTATTTCTTCCAATATTATTTGATCTATATTTACTCTTTGCAAAATGTAGAATAATGGCAACGCTTATAAAGAATTTTCTTTGGGGAATTTATTGAATTATCTTTCCATCAACATGGAGAAGGGCTTTGTCCAGCCCGTGTTAACATGTAATGTAAGTTCATCCTTCTCAAGCCTTCAAACTTTGTTCTAGTATAGATTTGGATAGGCATCATTTCCTCCACTGCTGTTTACATCTGATTGGATGTTTGCAACAACTACCAGTTTTAAATTGTAGTTGTAAAAACATGTTCCTTATGCAGAACAGATCCATTTATTTGCTTATATAATTGTGAAACCTGTTACGTGTCTCCTTGTTTCTCTTTCAGAGTCGTATCTCTTATGCCAGGCAGAACTTCAGGAAAGATAGTGAGCCAAACCATCTTGAGGACAGCGAGATGACCCCAAGGTCCTGTCTTGATGAAGACAGTGAGTTGAAGCTACTCACCAGCAGGTGTGAGACAACCTCTGTGCAGTCGCTGCCTCAATCAGTTCGACTTCTTCAGTCTCAACTTAAAGCGGAAAGGCTTGCTTCAGCTCAGCTCCAACTTGAAGTCAAAGATGTAATGAAGATTTCAGGGGACTACCTTGCGCACTATGGTGCCATACAGCTAGGGATGAAGCATCTATCGTTGACACAACTGAGGTCTCATCCACTTGTTCGGCTGCTTGCGGGGCCCGACCTTGCCAGGTCTAATGCCTTCTGAAGTGCTCTCAGTTTTGTATATTCTTTTGTCGGCATGTTTATATGCACTGGCGGTGACCTTTGATGCCCAGTGTATGTAATCTGCGGTCATGTTGCGCTTTATTATCACCGGTAGAGAACTTTGATTCCCAGTGGATGTAATATGCTGTAATTTCTTTATTGTATAGTCTAGGTTTATTCGTTGGTCGGTATGCCGTAATTTAGGCCGGAAGGTTCAGTGGATCTCAGTGTTGTCGGTCTTCAGGCTGGCCCGTTACTCATATGGGCCAAAAGTGGGCCTATAATCATCTTGGGCCATTAGTAGGTCTAAACCTATAGTAGTTTCCCGCCTTTAACAGGCCATGGGTTACATATTTACTGTAGTGACACTGGGCCTTCTACGATCCGTAGAAACAATGGGCCTTCTATGGGTCGTAGAAACAACGGGCCTTCTACGGGCCGTATCATCAATGGGCCTTATACGGGTCGTATAATCGATTGGCCAAACATGGGCTAAAAACAGACCGCATTATGGTCGTAAACGGGCTAGAGTTGGAGTCGTCCATTCATGGGCCGACCATAATGGGCCATCGTTAATAGGCCGTATTTGATGACGCTATGAAAACAGCCCAACATATTAATGGGCCACAAACGGGCCGACTATAACCACGGGCTGAATTTGGCCCACAAGCAGAAAATGGCAGTAACGGGCCGTAAGTAAGCGAATGCTGGAAATGAGCCCAAGAATAAATGGGCCCTGAGAAGGCCGAAAGATAACATGGGTTGCAAATGGCCCAATGGATTAATGGGCCGTTAATGGGTATAAAGTGATACACTGTTCATTACGGGCCAGTTTCACCACGGGCCGTTAATGGGCCAAGAGTTACGAAGGGCCTCATATGGGCTGAAAGACATCATGGGCCATACATGGGCCGAAACTTAAAATGGGCTGGAATCATATTGGACGGCCTAGATGACACTACTGGGCCTAATTCGGATAAGTCATAACGGGCCCTGGGTTAGCGGGTCGTAAATGGGCTATATGCAAACAGGTCGTTAACATGCTTTCCGTGGGCCGGCCCGCCACCTTTTGACCAAGTAAAACGGGCTGGCCTTTTCACAGGAATGGGCCTCTATTCGGTCGTGCCACGTGTCGACGTATCATAGGCACCTTCGGTCCAATGAGTGGATGACATCTGTCCCAACGGTGAGCCGACACGTGTTTCCTCCAGCCAATGATGATTTTACACGTGGAAATTCCAATTGGTCGGGGCTGTTAGCGGGTTATCGGATCCAAAACCGGACCCGATAGCTTAACGGCGTTCCATTACGGTGGATGCCATGTGGCGGCCACCCTTGACGAAAGCACTTCTGTGACGCGTGATTTATCGTCATGAAAGTGGACACTTCCGTGATGATAATTTTGGTAATGTCATGGAACACTTCTACGACAGCACATGTATGACTATATTGATTCTGTCATAAAATGGTCATGGATGTGCATGCATGACAAAAAACACGACCTACTATGACAAACACGTATCATCACGGAGCTGTATTTTTTTTGTAGTGATCATGAGGCATAAATAAATTTTCAAGATCATAAGAATCATCACCCCAATCATGATCATTGCAACAAGTAGTGGACATAGCAAAATTAGCATCCCCAAGCTTGGGGTTTTGCATATTATTAGCACAATTTACATTAATAGAATTTATAGTAAAATCATTGTAATCATGCTTTTCATTCGAGGAGGTATCATGAATCACTTCATAAATTTCTTCATCACAATTTTTAGATTCACGAATCTCTAGCAAAACTTTATAAAGATAATCTAGTGCACTCAACTCACTAGAAATTGGTTCATGATAATTGGATCTCTTAAAAAGATTAGCAAGTGGGTGAGGATCCATATCAATTTTTTTAGCAAGCGAAGATGCAAGCAAATAGAAGACACATTGCAACACAAGCAACCATGAGATCTGATGAGAAAACGGTGAAAGAAAAAGAGGGCGAATAAAAAGGCAAATATATGTGAAGTGGGGGAGAGGAAAACGAGAGACAAATGGAAAATAATGTAAACTGTGAGGAGAAGAGATTTGTGATTAGGAACTTGGTATATGTTGAAGATCCTCTCCGACAACGGTGCCAGAAATTCTCCTTGATGGTAGCTGCAACTATGTCGGTATTTCCCTGGAGAGGGAGGGATGATGTAGCATGGCGACAGTAGGTATTGTTGGCGTTCTGGGAACCGGGGTCCCCAGACTTGCCTGCATGCGACCCACGGCGTGGCTGAGCTAGCAGGCCCGTACGGCCCATCTTCATCGACAAGGCATTCAAGACCCTCGCGAGGGGCCAAGCCTCGTGAGGCGAACGACGCAAGACCTCCTCAGGAGTGGACTCGCCAGGCAGGCTCACGAGGGGTGGAGAGATCAAGGCAAGGCTCACCTCACGAGGTCCTCGTAACATGAGCCATGACGATCGAGACCAAGCAGGCGCCTGATACATCCATTTTGCATCATGTTTTATATCAATATTTATTGCATTATGGGCTGTTATTACACATTATGTCACAATACTTATGCCTATTCTCTCTTATTTTACAAGGTTTACATAAAGAGGGAGAATGCTGGCAGCTGGGATTCTGGGCTGGAAAAGGAGCAAATATTATAGACCTATTTTGCACAGCTCCAAAAATCCTGAAACTTCACGGAAGATGTTTTCCAAATATATAAAAAATATTGAGAGCAAGAACTTCACCAGGGGGCCACACCCTGCCCACGAGGGTGGGGGCGCGCCCTACCCCCCTGGGCGCTCCCCCTACCTCATGGGCCCCCTGGTGGCCCTCCAGTGGCCATCTTCTTCTATATGGAGTCTTTCGATGGGAAAAAAACCATAAGCCATCTTCTCGTACGAAACTCCGCTGCCACGAGGCGGAACCTTGGCAGAACCAATCTAGGGCTCTGGCGGAGCTGTTCTGCCGGGGAAAGATCCCTCCCGGAGGGGGAAATCATCGCCATCGTCGTCACCAACGCTCCTCTCATCGGGAGAGGGCAATCTCCATCGACATCTTCATCACCACCATCTCATCTCAAAACCCTAGTTCATCTCTTGTATCCAATTCTTGTCTCCAAGTCCGGGATTGGTGCTAGTAGGTTGCTAGTAGTGTTAATTACTCCTTGTAGTTGATGCTAGTTGGTTTAATTGGTGGAAGATCATATGTTCAGATCCTACATGCATATTAATACGCCTCTGATTATGAACATGTTTATGCTTTGTGAGTAGTTACTTTTGTTCCTGTGGACATGGGAGAAGTCTTGCTATTAGTAGTCATGTGAATTTGGTATTCGTTCAATATTTTGATGAGACGTATGTTGTCTCTCCTCTAGTGGTGTTATGTGAACGTCGACTACATGGCACTTCACCATTATTTGGGCCTAGAGGAAGGCATTGGGAAGTAATAAGTAGATGATGGGTTGCTAGAGTGATAGAAGCTTAAACACTAGTTTATGTGTTGCTTCGTAAGGGGCTGATTTGGATCCATATGTTTCATGCTATGGTTAGGTTTACCTTAATACTTTTTTTGTAGTTGCGGATGCTTGCAATAGAGGTTAATCATAAGTGGGATGCTTGTCCAAGTAAGGGCAGTACCCAAGCACCGGTCCACCCACATACCAAATTATCAAAGTACCGAACGCGATTCATATGAACGTGATGAAAACTAGCTTGATGATATTCCCATGTGTCCTCGGGAGCGCTTTACATCATATAACAGTTTGTCCAGGCTTGTCCTTTGCTACAAAAAGGATTGGGCCACTTTGCTGCACCTTATTTACTTTTGTTACTTGTTGCTTGTTACAAATTATCTTATCACAAAACTATTTGTTACCACTTATTTCAGTACTTGCAGAGAATACCTTGCTGGAAATCGCTTATCATTTCCTTCTGCTCCTCGTTGGGTTCGACACTCTTAGTTATCGAAAGGACTACGATAGATCCCCTATACTTGTGGGTCATCAGCGCCAGGCGGGCGCCAGCGCGCAGTGTCCTTGCTTCCTCTTTGGTGCCAAAGGGGCAAGCGCAGGCGCGGAGTACCGAGGCATCAAGCAAAGGTTTCCATATTGGTGCAACGAGACCAAGACCAAAAGGACAACAAGACGGAGGTCACCATGGTGCCCAGGACGGCGTCACCACCAGAGCCTTTGGCAGGCGAAGACCGCTTTTGTCAGGATAAGCTGTACTAGTTGTCCCCTTTCAAATTGGCCGTTGTTGGCTCCCTTCCCGCTCAATATTTGGGGAGAGGACCAGGGCCTATATAAGTAGAAGTAGCCACCACAGCAGATGGAACGAACAACAAAAAGAGAGCACAAGAGCACCTCAACCTCAGGAGGCTGTTCTTCCCCTTGTACTGTTCATCATCAACCCAAGCTACAATCCACCACCACACTGGAGTAGGGTATTACACCACAACGGTGGCCCGAACTAGTATAAATCTTTTGTCTTTGTCTTGTGAGTTCGTCTAGTTCGTCCGCGAGATCTTAGAGAGCTAGGGCGTGGATCGACAGGGAGAAAACCTTCGCGCGCACCCCAGTGTTCGAACCTCAAGGGTTTTGCCGGAACCCGTGATCCGACATTTGGTGCTCTAGGTAGGGGTGCGCCGAAGCTTCCTTCCGTCGCCCCGTGCTTGTTGCTTCCTTGTCTCCATGGCTGACGCACGCCACTCTCGTGCTGAGCACCAGGCTGCCCTCGCCGCCCACGTCGCTCAGATGGCTCTCGTCGGCGGGCCACCTCGTCGTTCCCCGTCGCCTGCCGCCAACGCCGCCACTGGCCCGACGGGGAACAAGCAGCAAGCATCCTCGCTGCACCCCTCAGTGCGGCGGGACGGCCGCATCGCCACTCCATCGCTGACCCCGGCCGGTTCTTCTTCCCATGCACGTCGCCCTCCCATGGATGCACGAGCCGTGCTTCTCATGGCGCACGAGCTCCTGCACTACCGCCTGGTCGACGTCCTCTGCGAGGACTGGCTCGACCACATCGCCGAGCTTGTCCACGCCGCAGGGGGCTCCCCTGCGCTGTCCCCCTCTCCGCCTCGCCCTCCGCCAGCTACGGGCGACGTAGCCCACGAAGCGCCTCCACCACCTCTGCCCCAAGACTGCGCCCTGGCGCCAAGACGCGCGGCTCCGCGACGTGACCCGCCGCATCCCGCGCTCACATGTGAAGAAAGAAGTTGTCAAGAAGTCCCTCGACCGCAACAAAACGCTTCGCCGCTCCTCGCGCCACCGCGCCAGGACCGGCTGCTGCGACAAGACCGCACGCCACCTATAGAGGCAGGGCGCGGACCCCATCAAGACCAAGATCCACCCCCAAGGCGGGTCCCGGTGACCACAGCTGGCTGCCGTTCTTTCATCCCTGAGCTGCATAGCGTCACCTGGCCGACAAGTTCAAGCCAGATCTGCCTCCTCGCTACGACGGCACCCCCGACCCCGAGGAGTTCTTGCAACTCTACGAGATGAGCATCGAAGCGGCCAACGGCGATGAGAAAGTCATGGCGAACTGGTTTCCCATGGCTCTCAAGGAGGGCGCCCGCTCCTGGCTCCTGAACCTGCCTCCAGGCTCAATTTCCTCCTGGGACGAAATGCGCACCCGCTTCATTGCCAACTTCCAAGGCACTCGCGACCGCCCCCCAGTCGCGGGTGACCTGCGCTGCATCAAGCAACAACTAGGAGAGACCCTGCAGAAGTACATTCAGCGCTTCAACAGCGCACGGATCAAGATCCCCAAGGTGACCAACGAGGCCATCATCTCAGCATTCTCCGATGGTGTCCGCGACGTCAAGATGAAGGAGGAGCTCGCTATCCATGAAGAGCTGTGCACGACCCTGGAGCTGTTCAACATCGCGACCAAGTGTGCTAGAGCTGAGGAGGGGCGCCTCTCCCTCCTCGAGCTCCTTGCTGCGGACCCAGAGGAGAAGAAGACCAAGGCCAAGGACGTGAAGCGCAAGGGAGCAGCCGTGCTCGCAGCGGAACCAAACACCAAGCATGGCAGAGACCAGCCAGAGTCATCCAAGGGCAGCCGCCCGTTCTGCTCCTTCCACAACTTGAACACTCACAACACCAGCGACTGTCAAGAGCTCAGAGCCATTCGCGAAGGATGCTTTGGTCGACGCCCCGAGCGCGGCGACCAGGGCTACGACCGAGGAGGAGGACATGGTGGCGGACGCTGGGACGACCGTGGCCCGCGCCAGGAGTGGCGCGATTGGCCTCATGAGGACTGCTGGCAGGATCATCCTCGCGAGGGCGCCTGGAGGGATCAGCCTCGTGAGGATCGTCCTCAAGGCAACGCCGGACTCCCTCCGCTGCCACCACCGCCAAGAAGGAATGACGAACACCATCAAGACAAGGGGGCTAGGGGCTTTCAGGAACCGCGTGCTATCGCCTGCATCTTGGGCGGAGCCTAGGCCCTAGCCTCGCAGCGTATCTTCAAGCAGTTTGCTCGTGAAGTGAATGCAGTCCTCCCGAAGTTCAAAGCCACACGCCCGCTTAGATGATCCCAGTGCCCCAACATGTTCAGCTCGGCAGACCAGCTCAAGTGCGCAGCTACCGCTGGCACCCTCCCGATGCTTTGCTCCCCAGTCATCAACAACGTGCAAGTTACCAAGACCCTCATCAATGGCGGCGCAGGGCTCAACGTCCTGTCCGTCGACGCGTTCAACAACCTCCAAGTGCCATATGACCAGCTTCAGCCCACCAAGCCCTTCTCGGGAGTGACCGATGGTTCCACCATGCCGATAGGGCAGGTCCGCCTCCCTGTCACCTTCGGGGAACGCAAGAACTACCGCATCGAGCTCATCGACTTCGACATTGCGCACATCCGCCTGCCGTACAATGCCATCCTCGGGTATCCAGCCCTGGCCAAGTTCACGGTAGTGACCCATCACGGCTACAATGTGCTCGAGATGCCAGGAAGCAGCGGGATCATCACGGTCCCCATGTGAAGAAAGAGATGCGGTGTGCTCCCTCAAGCGTGCCTTCCAAGCTGCAGCAATCGATGACCCCGACAGCAAGGGAGAGGGCCCTCCTAAGGCCATCCCCAAGAAGAAGAAGCAGTTGCGACATGCAGGGCCCCAGGAGAGTGGCGTCACAGCTGGAGCCTCGTCAGGATCAACACCCGCTCCAGGGGCGCCTCCCTCCATCGCATAGGAAGGCGCGCTCGGCACCCTTCTTGGGCAGGGCCCAGGGGCTTTCTTCTGGAAGGCCCCAGACCTTGCCCACATCCCAAGGGAGGCGCTCGGGCACCACTTGGAGGCGTGCTTCACGGAATGTTTCCCTCAGGAGGGCACAGGGCAAGGATTGCACACCGTCGAGAAGTTCATCACCAAGACCACCCAGGAATTGCAAGATGCAAGGGCCATGCGCGGCGACCACCAATCACGAGGCGCAGCTTCCCATCCGGGCGAGGATGCTGGGTTGCGCGTCTGCATCAATGTTCCAGGGCTCAATAGGGCCGCTTATTAGGAGATTTTCTGGCCTTCGTGCGTGGGACACTGTGAGGGCCCACCGCACAGCTACGTTCGCATGCCCTTTGGCCTGCCGAGCATGTCGTCTGCCTACCAGCGCAACTTGCGGTGCATCCTGGCAGCTTAGGAGGCCAGGCACCACGCCGTCCTGATGGAGATGGAGACGGTCCTCAAGGAACCACCTGAGCCCCGTTGCCTCCCGAGGCTCGGGGCTCCGGTGGCTCGTGAGGAGCAACCCTTTCGTCACGCACCTTCAGTTGCCCCAACTCTCCTTCGTCAACAGAGCCAGGTGACATTTTCCAAGTTCATTTAGCTGGGAGCGCCCCTCGGGTTGCATCATTCCCAGGCCGCGTGGGTCCGTCCCTGTGGCATGAATCCCTTTTTATGTCTTCAACTTACCGTGTTGTGGGCGCCCCTCAGGCTGCATCATCCCCAAGCCGCTCGGGCCTGACCGAGTGGCATGTATCTCTCATGCACTTACTTAAGCCCGTCTTTCTTCAGGACCCTTCGCGTGAGTAAGTAGAGCACGGCGTCTATGCTCGGGCCCGTCCCTGCAGTGTCGATAAATCCAACAGCTGAGCTCGGTCTGGCGGGCCGGCCCCATTTACGTCACCTCTTGGGGCCGTTGGTACTTGACTTTCTCACATGATAACCTCGGGAGATTTGTTCGGCGCAGGTTGTCTGACCACCTTGCAGGACCAGCACAGCAAACAAGAACCAAGACCAGGCGCAACCCGCCTTGAGCTAGGGCCTCGCAAGTCCCGCGCTGGCTCACGAGTACCCAGATACACCTCGTCCAGCCCTGCCATGCAAGCCACGTGTCAGGGCGGGGCTGTACATGCCCCGGGGGCTCTCCGCAGAGGGAGCCCCCCTCCCACACACAAGTGGAAGCACCATGCTCCGCACTGGCCGTCGACCCTGCCGAGGAGCGGCTATGCCGGTGCACAAGCGGAAGCACTATGCTCCGCGCTGGTGATAAACAACTGAGGGCGGCTTCACGGTCGTACCAACCTTAGGGAGCCCCAGAGCTCAACGGCTGGCCTCACCGCAATGCCTCCCCTTAGGAAAGCCGCACGAGGGGGCTGGGCACGGGGGCTGTGCTCGGGTCACGCCCAAGCGCACGCCACCCAACCAGGTCTCTCGGACCTGGTCGTCGCACGCCCCTCTGATACGTCTCCAACGTATCTATAATTTTTTATTGCTCCATGCTATATTATCTACTGTTTTGGATGTTTATCGGCTTTATTATACACTTTTATATCATTTTTGGGACTAACCTATTAACCCAGAGCCCAGTGCCAGTTTCTGTTTTTACCTTGTTTTAGGGTTTCAAAGAAAAGGAAAATCAAACGGAGTCCAATTGACCTGAAACTTCACGGAACTCATTTTTGGAAGGAAAGAAGCCCAGAAGACTTGGAGTGCACGTCAGGGGATCTACGAGGAGGCCACGAGGCAGGGGGCGCGCCCACCCCCTGGGCGCGCCCTCCACCCTCATGGGCCCCTTGTGGCCCCCTGACATACTTCTTCTGCCTATATATCTCCATATACCCTAAAAACATCCGAGGGCACAATAGATCGGGAGTTCCACCGCTAGAAGCCTCCATAGCCACCAAAAACCAATCTAGACCCGTTTCGGCACCCAGAAGGAGGGGGCAATCCCTCTCTGGTGGCCATCTTCATCATCCCGGTGCTCTCCATAACAAGGAGGGAGTAGTTCTCCCTCGGGGCTAAGGGTATGTACTAGTAGCTATGTGTTTGATCTCTCTCTCTCTCGTGTTCTTGAGATGATACGATCTTGATGTATCGTGAGCTTTGCTATTATATTTGGATCCTATGATGTTTCTTCCCCCCTCTACTCTCTTGTAATGAATTGAGTTTCCCCTTTGAAGTTATCTTATCGGATTGAGTCTTTAAAGATTTGCGAACACTTGATGTATGTCTTGCCATGTGTATCTGTGGTGACAATGGGATACCACATGATTCACTTGATGTATGTTTTGGTGATCAACTTGCGGGTTCCGCCCATGAAACTATGCATAGGGGTTGGCACACGTTTTCGTCGTGATTCTCCGGTAGAAACTTTGGGGCACTCTTTGAGGTTCTATGTGTTGGTTGAATAGATGAATCTGAGATTGTGTGATGCATATCGTATAATCATACCCACGGATACTTGAGGTGACATTGGAGTATCTAGGTGACATTAGGGTTTTGGTTGATTTGTGTCTTAAGGTGTTATTCTAGTAGGAACTCTAGGGCTGTTTGTGACACTTATAGGAATAGCCCAACAGATTGATTGGAAAGAATAACTTTGAGGTGGTTTCGTACCCTACCATAATCTCTTCGTTTGTTCTCCGCTATTAGTGACTTTGGAGTGACTCTTTGTTGCATGTTGAGGGATAGTTATGTGATCCAATTATGTTAGTATTGTTGAGGGAACTTGCACTAGCGAAAGTATGAACCCTAGGCCTTGTTTCTACACATTGCAATACCGTTTATGCTCACTTTTATCATTAGTTACCTTGCTGTTTTTTTTATTTTCAGATTACTAAAAACCTTTATCTACCATCCATACACCACTTGTATCACCACCTCTTCGCCGAACTAGTGCACCTATACAATTTACCATTGTATTGGGTGTGTTGGGTACACAAGAGACTCTTTGTTATTTGGTTGCAGGGTTGCTTGAGAGAGACCATCTTCATCCTACGCCTCCTATGGATTGATAAACCTTAGGTCATCCACTTGAGGGAAATTTGCTACTGTCCTACAAATCTCTGCACTTGGAGGCCCAACAACGTCTACAAGAAGAAGGTTGTGTAGTAGACATCAAGCTCTTTTCTGGCGCTGTTGCCGGGGAGGTGAGTGCTTGAAGGTTTATCTTTAGATCTTGCAATCGAGTCTTTTAGTTTCTTTTTTTAGCACTAGTTTAGTTTATAAAAGAAAACTATAAAAAATGGAATTGAGTTTGTCTCATACGCTTCACCTTTTTAATATCTTTCGTGATTATGATGGAAAGGATAATTGTGCTCAAGTGCTAGAAGAAGAATGCATTAGAATTTTTGGCACTAAATATTTGAATGATGAGCATGATTGCAATGTTGTTAGTATGAATTCCTTGAATATCTATGATGCTAATGATATGCAAAGCCACAAGCTTGGGGAAGCTATGTTTGATAAAGATGATATTTTTGTCCCCCAAGTTTTGATGAGCAAATTTATTATGATGAAAGCATGCCTCCTATTTATGATGATTATATTGATGAAAGTGGATTTGGAGAGGTCATGACTTTATTTTGTGATGAATCCACTATTCCGGAAGAGGTTCCAATTGATTATGATAACAAGGTTGCTATCTATGATGATCATTGTGATGACTTGTATGCTATAAAGAATAATGATATCCATGAAACTTGTCATCATGATTTTAGTTTTCAATTGGATTATACCTCACATGATAGTTATTTTGTTGAGTTTGCTCCCACTATCATTCATGAGAAGAATTTTGCTTATGCGGAGAGTAGTAAATTTTCTATGCTTGTAGATCATGAAAAGAATGCTTTATGTGCTGGTTATATTGTTGAATTAATTCATGATGCTATTAAAAATTATTATGAGGGAGGAATATATGCTTGTAGGAATTGCAATAATAACAAGTTTCCTCTCTATGTGCTTAAAATTTTGAAGTTATGATTGTTTTACCTTCCTATGCAAGTTGATTCTCCTTCTCACAAGTTGTTTGCTCACAAAATCCCTATTCATAGGAAGTGGGTTAGGCTTAAATGTGCTAGTCATATTCTTCATGATGTTCTCTTTATGTTTCAATTCTTATCCTTTATGTGAGCATCATTGTCATCATCATGCCTAGCTAGGGGTGTTAAACGATAGCGGTTGTTGGGAGGCAGCCCAACTTTATTTTTGTTCCTTGCTTTTTGCTCCTGTTTAGCAATAAATAATTTATCTAGCCTCTGTTATTATTGAGTTTTTATGTTTTAATTAGTGTTTGTGCCAAGTAGAACCGTTGGGAAGACTTGGGGAAAGTCTTGTTGATCATGCTGTATAAAACAGAAACTTTAGCGCTCACGAGAATTGATGCCATTTTTATTTGGAGAGTGCTATTTAGTTAATTATTTTTGAAGATAATTAATAGACAAATTAATCACGTCCATAAATTTATTTTAGAATTTTTGGGGTTCCCGAAGTTTGCGTTAGCTACAGATTACTAAAGACTGTTCTGTTTTTGACAGATTCTGTTTTTCGTGTGTTGTTTGCTTATTTTGATGAATCTATGGCTAGTAAAATAGTTTATATACCATAGAGAAGTTGGAATATAGTAGGTTTAACACCAATATAAATAAATAATGAGTTCATTACAGTACCTTGAAGTGGTGTTTTGTTTTCTTTCTCTAACGGAGCTCACGAGTTTTCTGTTAAGTTTTGTGTTGTGAAGTTTTCAAGTTTTGGGTAAAGATTTGATGGACTATGGAATAAGGAGTGGCAAGATCCTAAGCTTGGGTATGCCCAAGGCAACCAAAGGTAATATTCAAGGACAACCAAAAGCCTAAGCTTGGGGATTCCCCGGAAGGCATCCCCTCTTTCGTCTTCGTTCATCGGTAACTTTACTTGGAGCTATATTTTTATTTACCACATGATATGTGTTTTGCTTGGAGCGTCGCTTTATTTTATTTAGTTTTACTTGCTGTTTGAATAAAATACCAAGATCTGAAATTCTTAAATGTTAGAGAGTCTTCACATAGTTGCATAATTATTCGACTACTCATTGATCTTCACTTATATCTTTCGGAGTAGTTTGTCATTTGCTCTAGTGCTTCACTTATATCCTTTTAGAGCACGGTGGTGGTTTTATTTTATAGAAATAGATGAAATCTAATGCTTCACTTATATTATTTTGAGAGTCTTAAATAGCATGGTAATTTTCTTAAAATCCTAATATGCTAGGTGTTCAAGATTAATAATAAAATTTTCTTAAGAGTGTTTTGAATACTAAGAGAAGTTTGATGCTTGATGATTGTTTTGAGATATGGAGGTAATAGTATCAAAGTCATGCTAGTTGAGTAGTTGTGAATTTTATGAATACTTGTGTTGAAGTTTGCAAGTCCTGTAGCATGCACGTATGGTAAACGTTGTGTACCAAATTTGAAACATGAGGTGTTATTTGATTGTCTTCCTTATGAGTGGCGGACAGGGACGAGCGATGGTCTTTTCCTACCAATCTATCCCCCTAGGAGCATGCGCATAGTACCGAGGTTTTTGATGACTTGTAGATTTTTGCAATAAGTATGTGAGTTCTTTATGACTAATGTTGAGTCCATGGATTATACGCACACTCACCCTTCCATCCTTGCTAGCCTCTTCGGTACCGTGCATTGCCCTTTCTCACATTGAGAGTTGGCGCAAACTTCGCCGGTGCATCCAAACCCCGTGATATGATACATTCTTTCACACATAAACCTCCTTATATCTTCCTCAAAACAACCACCATACCAACCTGTTATGGCATTTCCATAGCCATTCCGAGATATATTGCCATGCAACTTTCCACCGTTCTGTTTATTATGACACGCTTCATCATTGTCATATTGCTTTGCATGATCATGTAGTTGACATCGTATTTGTGGCAAAGCCACCTCTCATAATTCTTTCATACATGTCACTCATGCATCATTGCACATCTCGGTACACCGCCGGAGGCATTCATATAGAGTCATACTTTGTTCTAGTATCGAGTTGTAATCATTGAGTTGTAAATAAATAGAAGTGTGATGATCATCATTTTCTAGAGCATTGTCCCAAGTGAGGAATAAAAAAAGAGAAAGGCCATAAAAAAGAGAAGGCCCAAAAAAGAAAAGAAAAGGGCCATAAAAAAGAGAAGGCCCAAAAAATGAAAAAAAATATGAAAATGAGAGAAAAAGAGAGAAGGGACAATGCTACTATCCTTTGCCACACTTGTGCTTCAAAGTAGCACCATAATCCTCATGATAGAGAGTCTCTTGTTTTGTCACTTTCATATACTAGTGGGAATTTTCATTATAGAACTTGGCTTGTATATTCCAACAATGGGCCTCCTCAAGTGCCCTAGGTCTTCGTGAGCAAGCAAGTTGGATGCACACCCACTTAGTTTCTTTTGTTGAGATTTCATACATTTATAGCTCTAGTGCATCTGTTGCATGGCAATCCCTACTCCTTGCATTAACATCAATCGATGGGCATCTCCATAGCTCATAGATTAGCCTCGTTGATGTGAGACTTTCTCCTTTTTGTCTTCTCCACATAACCCCCTCATTATTCTATTCCACCCATAGTGCTATGTCCATGGCTCGCGCTCATATATTGCGTGAAAGTTTATGGGTTTGAGATTACTAAAGTATGATACAATTGCTTGGCTTATAATCGGGGTTTTGCATGAGGAGAGCATTCTTGTGTGACGAAAATGGAGCATGACTAAACTATATGATTTTGTAGGGATGAGCTTTCTTTGGTCATGTTATTTTGAGAAGACATAATTGCTTAGTTAGTATGCTTGAAGTATTATTATTTTTATGCCAATATGAACTTTTATCTTGAATCTTTTGGATCTGAATATTCATGCCACAATTAAGAAGAATTACATTGAAATTATGCCAAGTAGCACTCCGCATCAAAAATTCTATTTTTATCATTTACCTACTCAAGGACGGCTTGGGGATGCTGATACGTCTCCAACGTATCTATAATTTTTTATTGTTCCATGCTATATTATCTAATAATTTGGATGTTTATGGGCTTTATTATACACTTTTATATCATTTTTGGGACTAACCTATTAACCCAGAGCCCAGTGCCAGTTTCTGTTTTTACCTTGTTTTAGGGTTTCGAAGAAAAGGAAAGTCAAATGGAGTCCAATTGACCTGAAACTTCACGGAACTCATTTTTGGACGGAAAGAAGCCCAAAAGACTTGGAGTGCATGTCAGGGGATCTACGAGGAGGCCACGAGGCAGGGGGGCGCGCCCACCCCCTGGGCGCGCCCTCCACCCTCGTGGGCCCCTGGTGCCCCCCTGACGTACTTCTTCCACCTATATATCTCCATATACCCTAAAAACATCCGAGAGCACAATAGATCGGGAGTTCCACCGCTAGAAGCCTCTGTAGCCACCAAAAACCAATCTAGACCCGTTCCGGCACCCTGCCGGAGGGGCAATCCCTCTCCGGAGGCCATCTTCATCATCCCGGTGCTCTCCATGACGAGGAGGGAGTAGTTCTCTCTCGGGGCTAAGGGTATGTACCAGTAGCTATGTGTTTGATCTCTCTCTCTCGTGTTCTTGAGATGATACGATCTTGATGTATCGCGAGCTTTGCTATTATATTTGGATCCTATGATGTTTCTTACCCCCTCTATTCTCTTGTAATGAATTGAGTTTCCCCTTTGAAGTTATCTTATCGGATTGAGTCTTTAAAGATTTGAGAACACTTGATGTATGTCTTGTCGTGCGTATCTGTGGTGACAATGGGATACCACGTGATTCACTTGATGTTTGTTTTGGTGATCAACTTGCGGGTTCCGCCCATGAACCTATGCATAGGGGTTGGCACACGTTTTCGTCGTGATTCTCTGGTAGAAACTTTGGGGCACTCTTTGAGGTTCTATGTGTTGGTTGAATAGATGAATCTGAGATTGTGTGATTCATATCGTATAATCATACCCACGGATACTTGAGGTGACATTGGAGTATCTAGGTGACATTAGGGTTTTGGTTGATTTGTGTCTTAAGGTGTTATTCTAGTACGAACTCTAGGGTTGTTTGTGACACTTATAGGAATAGCCCAACGGATTGATTGGAAAGAATAACTTTGAGGTGGTTTTGTACCCTACCATAATCTCTTCGTTTGTTCTCTGCTATTAGTGACTTTGGAGTGACTCTTTGTTGCATGTTGAGGGATAGTTATATGATCCAATTATGTTAGTATTGTTGAGGAAACTTGCACTAGCGAAAGTATGAACCCTAGGCCTTGTTTCTACGCATTGCAATACCGTTTACGCTCACTTTTATCATTAGTTACCTTGCTGTTTTTATATTTTCAGATTACAAAAACCTTTATCTATCATCCATATACCACTTGTATCACCATCTCTTCGCCGAACTAGTGCACCTATACAATTTACCATTGTATTGGGTGTGTTGGGGACACAAGAGACTCTTTGTTATTTGGTTGCAGGGTTGCTTGAGACAGACCATCTTCATCCTACGCCTCCTACAGATTGATAAACCTTAGGTCATCCACTTGAGGGAAATTTGCTACTGTCCTACAAACCTCTGCACTTGGAGGCCCAGCGATGTCTACAAGAAGAAGGTTGTGTAGTAGACATCACCCTCCCGAGTCGAGCCTCAGCGAGGGCAAAGGTATAAAGATTGTTTGCACGTCAAGGGGGACTCCTGAGCATCGCGACTCAGGAGCCTAATTGGTCACGTAGCCCCTCACTCCTTGGTTCGTCCTGGTCTCCGGTCGGCCCAACGACGGTTGAGGTATGCGCGGGGCTGGGCTCTGCCGACGCAGAACACAAAGCAAATAGGAAGAAAATCGCAAAGTCTCGAAGCAAATATTACAATGCATATTTTTTCACAATATCAAATGAAAGTTTAATGCCTCCACGAGGCCTGATGCATATTACAGGAATGAAACAGGAAAGCAGCCGCAGATCACCCCTAGACACCGTCATCGCCTGCAGAAGGTGCTCCTCCCTTGGTAGCGTTGCCTTCACCCGCATCGCCAGCTGCAGGATCGGTGGCATCACCGGTCGAGGGCGCGAGGACAAAGTCGCGGAACTTCTTCAGCAGGGCCTCCACCTGACCTTTCACGGCTACAGTGGCGGTGGCACAATGGTCATCAGCTACAGGCTCCAGCAGCTCGTCGAGATGAGCATTGGGGTCACGAAGGTACAGATGGCTGAAGACGCACATCAGCGCAGCTGAAGAAAGGACATGAGCCTCTGCCTCAGCCATGGGACCGATGCCCTCCACGACTTCCTCAAGTGCCTTCACCAAGTGGGGAAGCAGCTGAACAGGGCCATCTTCGTCCGTGGTCAGCGGCTTCTCCAGGCCCTTCTCGTATAGTGACTTTAGCTCCACGCTGGACCTCTTCTCAAGAAGCGAGAAGGCCACGTGGTCTTCGGCCAGGACCTTCGCCTTGGCATCGAGCTCGGCCTCCCTCGCCTTCGCCTTCTACTCCAGCCCCTCTAGTCGACTGTGCTCTGCGGCTTGCGCCTTCGTCAGCTCCCCCAGCTCGGCGTCACGGCCCTTGATAGCGTCCTCTCGAGCCTTCATCTCCCCCTCCCTCGCTTCGCGGTCAAGTGCTTATTTTGCACGCTCGTCGTGCAGCCTCTTTAGCTCGACCTCTAGCTCTCGCCAGCGGTCGTGGGCGGCCTCGGCGTCCTTCAGCGCCGCCTCATGATCGACTGCAGCTCTAACGGCGGCCTGCTTCTCCTTCTCGGAGGCCGCCGCGGCCTGGCTCAGCGACGCTTGAACTGCCGAGTCAGAGTGAAGCCAGCCCGAGGCCAGCTCCAGGCGCCCGGCCACTAGGTGCGGGTCCACGCCTAGGAGGTCTTCCCACAGCTTAGCCATCCCCGAGAAGGCATGCTCCAAGACTGTGGGGGAGATAGAAGAACTTGGGGCCGGAGGCGCGGCAGGAGAAGGAGGCGATGTCGTTACCAAAACCTGGAAGATCGAGGGCTCCAGAGCCCTTGGGACCTCATCAGCAGAGCCGGGTGCCGGCACTTCCAGAGCCAGCGGGGCCATGGGGGCTGGTTCATCCTGCCGATGCTCCTCTTGGCCCCGTGAGGGCGACTGGGCTGGGGAGGTGCGGGTGCTATCCCCTCTCTTCTTGCAGAGGGGGGCACGGCCGCGGCATCCCCTTCCTCTTCTTCGCTGAAGACGCCGACCTGATCAACCAAAGGCGAATGTCAGAAAATAGCAAGTACAAGCAGGAACAAGACGAAGCTCGAAGCACTTACTAATCCACTACGACATAGTCCACATTCCACTTGATGAGCCTGAAACTAGAAAGCGTCGGGGCCTGAGGAGTGGGCACACGGGCTCCGGGAGCAGAAGACGGCGCAGCAAAAGGGCCGGAGCCGGCCCCAGGCGGTACCACATCGGAGGCAGCATCTCGAGAGACCAGCAACGATCTACCCCTTGGATGAGGGGCAGCTCCCTCACCTCCTGGCGGGCGTCGACCTTGCGTCGTCTGGTAGGGCGTCGACCTGGCCTTACTCAAGGGGGAGTTCTCCCCCAGCCCCTCGGGGATCTCCTCTGAGTCCTCCTCCTCCTCTTCCTCCCCATGGGACTTGTCAGAAGACGCCTCCACCAGCTTTGGCATTGTGGAGGCCCCAGCGAGCGTCGGAGGCACCAGCCCGCACGCATAAAAGGTCGGCCTGGAGGCAAAAAATTGCTCACAGTCCTTGCAGTGGAACAAAGGAAGAAAGGCGCTCGGCGGGTACTCTTGGTTCTCCCCAACCAAGAGGCGCAGAAATGCAGTCAGCTCATCATCAGGCAAGGCCACCGGGCTCAGACGAACCTTGTCTTCTTCATCTCCAAGCTTCCACAAAGGGCGTGTGCGTGCCTGGAGTGGAGCAATGCGCAGCGTCAAGAATTCCCTCAGGAGCATAACCCCCGTCACCTTGGCCGCCTTCGCATTGCTCGGCTTCAAATCGGTCTTCATCTACTCCAACACCGACGACGCCCGCTCGTCGGTGAGCTCTACATGAGACCACCCCTTGTCCGACTGGGGCACCTCCGTCGGCAATTCCAAGCATGGATGGATGCACTTGGCACTCATCATGACCCATTTGACCCATTTGGCCCTAACTCATCATGACCCACTTGGTACCTTGCGCGGAGCCATTGGTCGCCAATGCGGAGCGAGGTTGAAGCGGATCTGGAAGTTCCGGTAGCAAGGAGTGAGAAAGGGGATCTGGAGCAAGGCGAGGAAGAAGCAATGAAGACAAGCACTGTCCATGCCAGCCTTTTTGTCAAGTCGGGCAGTTGTCGAGGCAGCGTGGGGAAGTGGAGATGCCCACGTCCAATCAAACGCCACATGTCAACCTTGGCCACAGGCTTTTGGGTCCCGTTGCACTCCGCGCTTGACCCTTTGGCTTCGCCTCAAAGCCAAGCCCGAGCGTGCCTTGGGCCCGGGGACTACTGTCGATGTTCTGGGAACGGGGGTCCCCAGACTTGCATGCCTGTGACCCGCGGCGTGACTGAGCTAGCAGGCCCGTACAGCCCATCTTCATCGACCAGGCATTCAAGACCCTCGCGAGGGGCCAAGCCTCGCGAGGCGGACGACGCAAGACCTCCTCAGGAGTGGCCTCGCCAGGCAGGCTCGTGAGGGGAAGAGAGATCAAGGCAAGGCAAACCTTGCGAGGTCCTCGTGACATGAGCCATGACGATCGAGACCAGGCGGGCGCCAGCACGCGCAGTGTCCTCGCTTCCTCTTTGGTGCCAAGGTGGCAAGCGCAGGCGCGGAGTACCAAGGCATCAAACAAAGGTTTCCATATTGGTGCAACGAGACCAAGACCAGAAGGACGGCAAGACGGAGGTCACCATGGAGCCCAGGACGGCGTCACCACTAGAGCCTTTGGCAGGCGAAGACCGCTTTTGTCAACATAAGCTATACTGGTTGTCCCCTTTCAAATTGGTCGTTGTTGGCTCCCTTCCCGCTCAATATTTGGGGAGAGGACCAGGGCCTATGTAAGTAGAAGTATCCACCACAGCAGAGGGAACGAACAACGAAAAGAGAGCACAAGAGCACCTCAGCCTCAGGAGGTTGTTCTTCCCCTTGTACTGTTCATCATCAGCCCAAGAGGCAATCCACCACCACACTGGAGTAGGGTATTACACCACAACGGTGGCCCAAACCAGTATAAATCTTGTGTCTTTGTATTGTGAGTTTGTCTAGTTCGTCCGCAAGATCTTAGAGAGCTAGGGCGTGGATCGACAGGGAGAAAACCTTCATGCGCACCCCGGTGTTCGAACCTCAAGGGTTTTGCTAGAACCTGTGATCCGACAGGTATTTCCCTCAGTTATGAAACCAAGGTATCGAACCAAGCAACACAATGTAAACAGCACCTGCGCACAAACAACAACACCTCGCAACCCGACGAGTTAAAGGGGTTGTCAATCCCTTCCGGGGTACGGCGCCTCAAGATAGGCAAGCGGGCGTGAGGTAAATTGTAGTAGATTGATAGATCGAATGCCAAATAAAATAAATAAAGATAAAACACACCAAGGTATTTTTGTATTTTTTGGTTTAATAGATCTGAATAAAAATGCAAAGGAAAAATAGACCGCAAGGCAAATATATGAGAAAGAAGACCCAGGGGGCGTAGGTTTCACTAGTGGCTTCTCTTGAAAAAAATAGCAAATGGTGGGGAAACAAATTATTGTTGGGCAGATAGAACTTCAAATAATTATGACAATATCCAGGCAATGATCATTACATAGGCATCACGTCCAAGATTAGAAGACCGACTCCTCCCTACATCTACTACTATTACTCCACACATCGACCGCTATCCAGCATGCATCTAGTGTATTAAGTTCACTAAAAAATGGAGTAATGCAATAATAACGATGACATGATGTAGACAAGATCCGTTTATCTATATGGCGGTAGATATAGATCTTGTATTTTTATCCTTAGTAGCAACGATACATACGTGTCATTTCCCTTTCTGTCACTGGGATCGAGCATCGTAAGATCGAACCCACTACCGGGCACCTCTTCCCATTACAAGATAAATAGATCAAGCTGGCCAAACAAAACCCAAATATCGGAGAAGAAATACGAGGCTATAAAAGATCATGCATATAAGAGATCAAAGAAACTCAAATAACTTTCATGGATATAAAAAGATATGACTGATCATAAACTCGAATTTCATCAGATCCGAACAAACACACCGCAAAAGAGTTACATCATATGGATCTCCAACAGACCATTATATTGAGAATTCAGAGAGAGGGAGAGAGGGAGGGAGAGAGAGAGAGAGAGAAAGCCATCCAGCTACTAACTATGGACCCGAAGGTCTACAAGGAACTACTCATGCATCATCGGAGAGGCACCAATGGAAGTGGTGAACCCCTCCGTGATGGTATCTAGATTGGATCTAGTGGTTCTGGACTCTGCGGCGGCTGGATGAATATTTCGCTGACTCCCCTAGGGTTCTAGTATTTTGAGGGTATTTATAAAGCAAAGAGGCGGTCCGGGGGGCACCCGACATGGGCACAACCCACCAGGGCACGCCAGGGCCTCCTGGCGTGCCCTAGTGGGTTTTCCCCTCCTCGGGACTCCCCCCAGGTGCAACCAGGGCCCATTTGCTTCCTTTTGGCCCATAAAAAATCATCGTGAAGTTTTGTGGCAGGTGGACTCTGTTTGATATTGATTTCCTGTGATGTAGAAAACATGGGAAAACAGCAAATGACACTTGGCACTATGTCAATAGGTTAGTAAAAATGATATAAAATGACTATGAAATGATTATAAAACATCCAAGATTGATAATAAAACAGCATGGAACAATCAAAAATTATAGATACGTTGGAGACATATCAACAATGTGACTAATGAGTTAGTTGCGGGATGATGTATTACAGAACGAGTAAAGAGACTTGTCAGTAACGAGATTGAACTAGGTATGAAGATACCGACGATCGAATCTCGGGCAAGTAACATACCGATGACAAAGGGAATAACATATGTTGTCATTACGGTACAACCGGTAAAGATCTTCATAGAATATGTCGGAACCAATATGAGCATCCAGGTTCCGCTGTTGGTTATTGACCGGAGAGGTCTCTCGGTCATGTCTACATAGTTCTCGAACTCGTAGGGTCCGCACGCTTAACGTTGGATAACAATTTTGTATTATATGAGTTATGTGATTTGGTGACCGAATGTTGTTCGGAGACCCGGATGAGATCATGGACATGACGAGGAGTCTCGAAATGGTCGAGAGGTAAAGATTTATATTTAGGACGACAGTATTTGGACATCGGAAGTGTTTCGGAGAGTATCGGGTACATATTGGACTACTGGAGGGGTTACCGGAACCCCCGGGGGTTAATGGGCCAATTGGGAAAGGGCACACCAGGCCACAAGGGGCTGGCACAGCCCTCCTAGGCCGTCGGCCATGTGGGAGAAGGAAAGGGGGAGTCAGCCTCCCCCTTCCTTTCCTCTCCCCCGTCTTCCTTTTCCCTCCCGGTAAATATGGTAGGGGAGCGAATTGGAATAGGGCCCCCAAGTAGGATTCCTCCTACTTGGGGTGGCCAAGGCAGCTCTCCTCCCCCTCCCACCTATATAGACATGGGGAGGGGCGCCTAGAACACACACCAACAAATGTTAGCCGTGTGCGGTGCCCCCCTCCATAGTTTACGCCTCTGGTCATATCTTCGTAGTGCTTAGGCGAAGCCCTGCGCGGATCACTTCACCATCACCGCAACCACGCCGTTGTGCTGATGGAACTCTTCCTCGACACTTTGCTGGATCAAGAGTTCGAGGGATGTCATCGAGCTGAACATGTGCAGAACTCGGAGGTGTCGTACGTTCGGTGCTTGCTCTAACTTGGCAGCGTGATATGTGGTTGCATGTTGCGTATGGTGTCTAGATTGTAATTCTTCCAATCTGGTTAAACTGCATGTGCTAGTCTTCTTAGCTTATACATTATACATGTTAATGTGACATGCCTTCTTGTATTTAGTAGACAGTACATCTGTCTATTAAGCATGTCCTTACATAAAACTATTGTATTTTTGTATCCCGCATCAATCAACATGATGAGACACCTTTAGTATATGCAGTGCGATATTAGTTGCATCTTTCATATGATTTATAGCATGCGCTGCTTCTAATTTGTTGAAATTCCATTTATGATGGGACGCTTTTAACTTGGCAGAGTCATATTGGTTGCATCTTTCATGTGGTGTCTAGCTTGCATTGCTTCTTATTTGCTGGAATGGTTTCTTCTTAGTTTACACAAATAGTTGTGAACATGCCATGCCGTCCTATTTTTCATACATATTCCATCCTGGTATCATGTGTTTGCCTTACATCAAAGTAGTGATTGTCAGTATCATGCATGAATGAGTTCTGAAGAGAGAATTTTATTGCTTTTTCTTGTCGGTTTTACTTGACAATTCAAAATCAATAAAGCGGAAGGAAGTTAGCAAGGCAGGGGATAAAGGTGCTCCTTCCGAACGGAGGGCCTCTACAGTTTCTACTCCTCCACACCCCCAAGATGATTTCCAAGACAACACATGCATAGACACTCAACAAAGCTGTGTTTATGATGAGCACGTCTCCCCTAGTGCAGCATCACCGGTGCTCCCTCTAACTTGGCACTGTTATATGTGGTTGCATGTTATGTGTGATGTCTAGCTTGTATTGCCTCTAATTTTGTTGAATTCCATCTGCTTACTTTACACATTATACTTGAATAAGACACGTGTTCCTGTTTCTAGAACATACAATATCTGTCTATCACACCATGTTCTTACATCAAATTACTACTGTTGTGTAACCTACAACAATCACTTATCATAAGACATGTTTGACTTTGGAGTGTGATATAGGTTACATCTCACATTCTTTTCTAGCTTGTACTACTAATTTGTTGAAATGACAATTATGACGAGATAGTTTTAACTTGGTAAAGTGATATTCATTGCATCTTTCATATGGTGTCCAGCTTTCATTGCTTCTAATTTGTTGAAATGCCTTCTCCTTAGTTTACACATCATAAGCTATGAATATGCAATGCTGTGAATATGCAATGGCACTAATGACGAGAGACCTCTAACATGGTAGTGTGATGTTGTTTGCATCTTGCATATGATTTATTTCTTGTACTGCTTCACATTTGTTTAAACTCCATTTATGATGAGACACTGTTAACTTGGCAGAGAGATATTTGTAGCATCTTTCATATGGTGTCTACCTTCCATTGCATTGCTTCTAATTTGGTGAAATGTCTTCTTCTTAGTTTACACATCATAGTTCTGGTTATCTCTTCCGTCCTGTTTTTCATACATATTACATCCTCCTATCATGTGGTTGTCTAACATCAAAGTTCGGTTCATCTGCATCACGCACCAATTTGTTCTGAAGAACTAAATTGTTATTCGTTTTTCTTGTCAGCTTGACTTAACATGGCATAGAGAAAGAGGAAGAAACACAGAATGGCAGGGAATGAGAAGCGGATGAATCCTGCAGATTCTGCTGGTACTGATGGTGTAATAGAAGGTCAAAGTCCAGCATAAAATTCTACAAACACGGCATCCCATGCTACATGACTTGCAAAAAAAGACAAACAAAAACAAATAGCTGCCACCAAACAAGCAGAGACAACCCTAGTTCTTGCAACACCTACCATAGTACTACCAGTTGGACGACATACTCGTGCGTCAACTAAGCTAGCAGCACGTTCCCAAGCTCCCTTGCCACCTGACACTACTTCCCAAGCACTCTTGACACAAGATGAGTTGGCAATATCAGATGAACCTTGCGAGCTTCAACAGCAAGAAGGTAGTTGCTGGAGTCAAGTTACAGTTGCATGCTTCTTTATATGTAGTCTCATAGTTTGATGTACACTAACACTTCCTATGTTTGTTGTTGGACTAGCACCTAGGCACAAGAGGAAACAAACATCAGGGATAATGCTCGATAGGTTAACTAATTCTAGAGGAGGAAGAATGGAGATCCGTTCTGAGGCAGGTTTAAAAAGGCCACGTGATGCTACAGAGTCAGCCAAGTTAGTATCAGAGGCAGCGGTTGCTGTTAGGTGTCATGTACGTATCCTACCAACATGGATTCAGTACAGGAATGACAAAGACGAAACCCAGTTCAACATCTTCCTCGGCCATTTATCTGTAAGTATGGTTATGTATGGAAACTAGTAATATCGTCTTGCTCTGTCCAATACTTTCTAGGTTGCTGATAATGAGACTCCCATAATTTTCAACAGATGAGGTTCAAGTTGGATAGCCAAGATGATGCAACCAGACAAGCTTGCACCCATGTTTTCAAGTCTGCTCTGCGACAGTATCGGTATAACTTGAGGAAAACTCACTTTGAAGGCAAGGCTAACAGTGAACTTGCCCAAACATCTCCAGTGGAAAATATATCTGATGAAGACTGGAGAGGCCTCGTTAAACACTGGTCCGATCTGAAGTATCAGGTACATTATATATATATGTCATCAGATCACATGTTGAAGTCCTATTTATGCATGTGCCACACAAATCTATCTTCTTGTAGGTGAAATGTTCAAAGAACAAGGCCAACCGTACGAAAGTGAAATTCCAACAGACGACAGGATCTCGTAGCTATATTGCACACTGCGAGGCTCTTGTAATTAGCTCCTGTTTCACTCTTTTCGCTGTACCATATTATCAGATCTATATTGACTTGTTCCAAATGCAGAGGAAAGCCCGCAAGGACCAAAAAGTACCTGAACCAAATGCTATGGAAATCTTCAAGGACTGTCACACCAGCAAGAAGAAGGGCAAGACTACACCAGTCAAAGCCGATGTTGTAAGTCCTTAATCCTCATGCCTTATAACTACTACTTACTCTGACTTGTGCCTTGAACTGCATGGTTTGCAGCCAATGTCTATTACCCTTTTCAATTTTATACACAATTGTCTTAGCGTATCATTGCACCTTACAAGGTTTAAAAGAGAGGAGTGATGTTCCTTTGATCTTGACCCGTAATCTAGTTCCGTGCTGGACTTGCCCACACAATGTTACAATTGCATGTTTGTCTGTTCTTAGTTGTTTTGTGATATGAATGATGTCATACTATGCTTACTGTATTATAAACTTCGTCTCTTTATCCTTAGCCCTCAATACAATGTGAAGAAATAGACGATACATTAGCGATGGTACATGGTCATATGTTTGGAACCTGATTTTATTATGTACTTTGCAATAAAATACAACTAATATTTTACATGGGTTCACTAGAATAAGTTCTGTATATAGACCGAAGCTATTTTGTTTGGTTTTGCTGCCTCCTTAATATCTTCTGTTCTGGTACTACTAATGTAAAACCTCAACTTTTTAGCGAGCTATGGAAAAAATGGTGGAACCGCCACCTTCTGAAGGTGGCGAGGCAACTATAACCGCAATGTCAGCTCTTGCTGCAGTGGGTCAGTACCTGTCCACTAACAGTGCCAAAAGCATGTTCCTGCGTAATACTGGGTTGGTTGTTAAGGCAATATCGTCCAAACTGCCTCATGATCAAGATATGCAAGCTCAAAGCAATGTTGTATCTGCGCTCCAGACACAAGTCCATTCCCTAATAGAGACCCTTTGTGAAACAAGGAGAAACATTACTCAATGTCGTCAAGACATGCATGGTTTTGAAACCAGACTATCGGACATTTGCTATGTTGTTCAGGAGCCTAGGGGAAATGAAGGCGAGGGTTATGGTGCTCCATCGGACAATACAGCATGAAAATATAACAGTCAGGCCAAATGAACTGAGCTTCTGAACTTCTGGTGGTGCATTTATCTGCTAGACTGTTAAGTTTTATGCCAACCATCCTTTTGTTATATAGTTGTAATTTGTTTTGGTCGATACAAAATTTATTATTAACGTGCAGCCACCGCCTGAAGAAAACAACAAGCCATTTTTGTATAGTATAGGGTGTTCCCTATATTTGCACTGGTGGCGATCTTTGATGCCTAGTGGATGAATCTGTGCAATCGCCTTAATAGCCTAGCGTTAGTTTCGGCCTTATTTATTTCCTAGTCTTCTTTTTCCCTGGTTTGCTAGTGGCCGCAACTACCATGGGCCATATACGAGTCGTAGGATCCATGGGTCTCCTATGGGCCGTCGATAAATGGTCCTGTAATCGGTGGGCCTCGGGCCGTCAGATAAATGGGTCTACATGGGCCATAATCGGGCGTAATTGGTATCGTCCCAGGCCGTTAACAGGCCGTAGGATAGGAAAGGCTTAATTCTGTCACAGGCATAACAGGTCGTTAATGGGCCAGAATATAGGACGGGCTGGAAACGGCTCAACGGGTTAACAAGCCAGAAACGGGCCGACTCTTGCCATGGGCCGAATTCGGCCCATTAGGGTAACAGGCCAGTAACGGGCCGACTCTTTCCATGGGCTGGATTTGGCCCATTAGTGGAACAGGCCAGTAACGGGCCGACTCTTGCCATGGGCCGAATTTGGCCCATTAGGGGAACAGGCCAGTAACGGACCGGAAGTAATCGAGGGCCGAAAAGGAGCCCAAGAACGTATGGGCCGTTAATAGGCCGAAAGCTAACACGGGCTGGAAACGGCCCATGTAAATCACGGGCCGTTAATGGGTATAAAGAAAATTACTGTTCATCATGGGCTAGAGTCACCGTGGTCCTGTAATGGGCCGAAAGATACGAAGGCCTCATATGGGCCGAAAGACGTTGTGGGCCATACATGGCCGAAAGTGAAATGGGCTGGTATTATATTCGACGGCCCACATGACATTGTTGAGCCGATTTCCTTTAGGGCCTAACAGGCCGTGAGTTAATGGGCCATAAAATGGGCTATTTGCGAAGAGGCCGTTAACAGGCTTTTCATGGGCCAGCCCGTTAACTTTTGACCAAGTCAAATGGGCTGGCTTTGTAAGCTAAATGGGCCACTGTTGGGCCGTGCCATGTGTCGACATATCATAGGCGCCTACCTGACCCACTGACGAGCTGACACGTGTTTCGTCCGGCCAATAAGAATTTTACACGTGGAAATTTCCCATTGGTCGGGGTTGTTAATGGGTTATCGGATCCAAAACCTGACCCGATAGCTTAACAGCTTTCATTACGGTGGATGCCACGTGTCGGTCACCCTTGATGAAAGCACTTCTGTGACGCACGATTTATCGCCATGGAAGTGGACACTTCCGTGACGATAATTTTGGTAATGTCATGGAACACTTCTACGATAGCACAGGTATGACTATCTTGATTCTATCATAAATTTGTCATGGATGTACATGCATGACAAGAAACGCGACCTACTGTGACAAACACGTATCATCACGGAAGTGTATTTTTTTTGTAGTGTAACCTAGCATGCATGCTATAACTTAGGGCGCCAGCGCTTCATTTATTTATGCGCAGGGTCTGCGCCTGGCTTTGTACAGAGGGTTACATGCCTTGCCGGCAAGGCTTATACAAAAGGTGGTTTGTTGGGAGGCCCGGAAACTGCGCCTTATGGCTAAAACTTGCGAATATGTTTGATGTTCCAGGAATTTCTCACTGGGACGGCATCTTCGGTCTCCAGGAGGACTGCGCCGGGCTTGGTGACACATATTATCCGATAAGGGCCTTCCCACTTTGGCGTCAACTTGTTGGATTTCTTGGCCGACTAAACGCGCCGAAGAACAAGGTCGCCTTCCTCAAAGCCTCGAGCATGAACCTTGCGATAATGGTAGCGGTGCAAGGCTTGCTGGTAGCGTGCTGCTCTCACAGCCGCCCAAAGACGATCTTCCTCAAGGAGCGTTGCGTCATCTTTCCGCAACTACTCTTGCTCAAGCTCATCATAAGCGAGCACTCGAGGTGACCCGTATATGAGTTCTGTGGGGAGAACTGCTTCTGCCCCATATACTAGGGCAAAGGGTGTCTGGT
This sequence comes from Triticum aestivum, assembly GCF_018294505.1. Taxonomy (NCBI): domain Eukaryota; kingdom Viridiplantae; phylum Streptophyta; class Magnoliopsida; order Poales; family Poaceae; genus Triticum; species Triticum aestivum. The sequence continues at coordinate 97,366,235 of NC_057806.1, read as the reverse complement.
CGGTGGCTCGATTTGGTGTCGTCCTGATCGACAAAAGAACCACCGATAACTCATCAATCCAGCGCCTTCCGCTCTTGTGTGGCCTGCCAAAAGTCTTCATTCTCAGGCCTCGCAACACTTCAGCATTTGCCCTCTCCACCTAGCCGTTGCTCCGGGGGTGTGCCACGGAAGCAAAATAGACCTTGCTGCCGAGGTCTTGGATGTATTGCATGAAGGTGTGGCTTGTGAACTGCGTGCCGTTGTCGGTGATGACCCTGTCTGGTACACCAAAACGGCAGACTAGCCCCTTGAAGAACTTGATGGCCGACTGTGCTATAACCTTCCTCACTGCCTCCACCTCCGGCCATTTTGTGAACTTGTCGATTGCAATGTACAAGTACTCAAAGCCCCTGACAGCGCGAGGCAAAGGTCCCAGTATGTCGAGCCCCCAGAACGAAAATGGCCAGGAGAGAAGGATTCTTTGAAGGGCTTGAGCTGGTTGATGAAGCATCTTCGAATGGAACTGGCACGCTTCACACCTGGTGCTAGTGTTGTCGCATCCTGGAGGGCGGTGGGCCAGAAGAAGCCTTGCCGAAATGCCTTCCCGGCAAGGGCCCTCGACCCTATGTGGGAGCCACATATGCCTCCAGGTATCTCTGCCAGCAGCTCCAGTCCTTCCTCCCGGGGGATGCACTTCAATTTCACATCATTCGGTCTTTTTCTGTACAGGGCGTCATCGACGAACTGGTGCAAGGCAGACCGACATGCTACTTTTTCCGCTTCTTCCTGCTCCTCAGGAAGTTCCCCTGTCTGGAGGAAACAGACGGTATGATGTGCCCATGCCGTAGCATGGGGCTCGATGGCAAGGACCAAAGGCATCTCTTTCGCCATGGGGGCAGCCGTCTCTACGGCCAGGGCTCGGCGCCCAGCCAAAGCCAGCTGCCCCTTGGCGGGCTCGGAATCTGCGGCAACACCCTTGCCGGCGGCCCCTGGGGGCTCGGCGGGAAAGTACTTGCCGGGGCCTGATTCCCTCCGCTTGTTCTGCTCCATTGATGGTTCTTCAGATGGCTGAGTTAACCGAAGCAAAAAAGGTATCGGGTTCCATAGGTAGCTTGAATGCAGCATGCTTTGACAGGTAGTCAGCGATATCGTTCTCCGCTCGGGGAACATGCTCCACTTGTATATCGTCCAAGTGCTCCTCCAGCTTCCTCACCTCATCTATGTAGGCCTCCATCAATGGACTCTGATAATCTTTGTTGACTTGTCTGACAACAAGCTGCGAATCACCCCTGACAATGAGCTTCTTCACCCTGAGGTCTACCACGATCCTGAGACCGGCAAGCAGCCCCTCGTACTCAGCTGTGTTGTTTATGGACATCTTCCTAGGAAAGTGCATCTAGATCACATACTTGAGGTGCTCTCCGGTGGGTGCGACAAGCAGCACACCGGCACCGGCGCCTTGCAGTGAGAAAGCCCCATTAAAGTACATGATCCAGTCACGACTTGCTTCCTTGCCGGGGAGAGCGGTCTCCTGGATTTCTTTGTCGGGAGTTGAGGTCCATTCTGCAATGAACTTCGCCAAGACTCTGCTCTGCATTGTCGAAGTACTTTCAAACTTCAACCCAAAGCTTGACAACTCCAAGGCCCACTCAACAATCCTTCTGGTTGCATCAGGGTTGTGCAGTATCCGTTGCAACGGGAGGCGGGTGACGACAATGATCTCGTGGGCATGGAAGTAATGATGCAGCTTCCTCGAGGCCATAAGGAGACCGAACAGCAATTTCTGCACACCGGAGTACCTTGACCTGGCCCCCTGCAAGAGGGAGCTGACAAAGTAAACCGGGTGCTGCATCATCTTCTTCTTCTGCACCACTTCACTTGGCTATGCGTGGCATGTCCCAATGGCATCAGACTCTGCCGGGGGCCTCACCTTGCCAGCACCAGGCCCTACCGGGGGAATCTCTGACTTGCCATCCGTCGGTCCTGGCGTTGCCACTGCCTCTTTGTTGACCTCCCTCTGCGCCACTAGTGTGACACTGACCACTTGATTCGTTGCCGCCAGATACAGCAGCAACGGCTCTTGTGGTCTAGGCCCAACCAGTATTGGCGTAGAGGAAAGGTATTTCTTCAGATCCTGCAACGCCGCCTCGGCCTCTAGGCTCCACTCCATTGGGCCTGCCTTCTTCAAGATTTTGAAAAAGGGAAGGGCACGCTCAACGGACTTGGAGATGAACCTGCTCATGGCGGCAACGCAGCCAGTGAGCGGGCGCACATCCTTGATCCACTTGTGTGTCTCAATCTGCTCAATAGCCTTGATCTTGTCTGGGTTTGCCTCGATCCCACGCTGCGACACAAAGAACCGAGGAGCTTTCCTGACGGGACGTCGAAGACACACTTCTGAGGGTTCAGCTTGAGGTTGATCTTGTGTAGGTTGGCAAACGTCTCTTCTATGTATTGTACAAGGGTCGCCTTGTCCTTGGTTTTGACCACTAGGTCATCCATATAAGCTTCCATATTTCTATGTAGTTGGGGCTCAAAACCAATCTGGACCGCCCTTGCGAATGTCGAGCCAACACTCTTCAACCCGAAAGTCATCCGTAAAAAGCAATATGTACCACATGGGGTGATAAATGTTGTCTTCTCTTCATCATCTCTTGTCATGAAGATCTGGTGGTATCCCGAGTAGGCGTTGAGGAATGACAACAGATCACACCCAGCCATGGAGTCAGCAAGCTGGTCGATGCGCGGCAATGGGAAGGGGTCCTTAGGACAAGCCTTATTGACATATGTGTAGTCAATACACAACCTCCACTTCCCATTTGCCTTGCGCACCACCACCAGATTGGCCAACCACGTCGGATGGAGCACTCCTCTCACCAAACCTGCTGGTTCCAATTTCCTGATCTCCTTTGTGATGAATTCCTGTCATTCCAAAGCTTGCTTCTTGACCTTCTGCTTGATGGGTCGCGCATGGGGACAGACTGCAAGGTGGTGCTCAATCACTTCCCTGGGAACGTCGGGGATGTCCGATGCTTGCCACGCAAACACATCGACATTTGCCCGCAGGAAAGCGACGAGCGCACTTTCCTATTTGCTATCGAGGGTGGAGCTTATGGTGAAAGCCCCTTTCATGCCATCCGCCTTGACGGACACCCTGTTGGTCTCTGGTGGTGCAGCTCTGGATTTCTTGCTCTTGTCGGTAGAGCTCTCGGGCACGTCCTCGATGGTAGCACAACACTCTGAAGAGGTGCGCTTGCCGGAGTAGGTGCGAGAGGTCTTGTCGGTCTTCTTCTTCCCTCCCGGGGCTTCAACGGCAAGAGCAAGTGCCTTGGCGGCAGCTGCTCCAACTGTTTCTTGGTAGAGTTGCTCAGCGCAGATCATCGCGTCCTTCTTGTCAGAGGGGACGGTGATTATGGTCATCGGCCCAGGCATCTTCAGCGTGTTGTAGGTGTAGTGCGACACCGCCATGAACTTGGCTAGTGTCAGGCGGCTGAGGATACCATTGTAGGGCAAGGGGATCTCGGCCACATCGAAGACGATCATTTCCGTCCTGTAGTTCAACTAACCTCCAAACGTCACGGGCAATGTGACCTTCCCCTTGGCTGGCTCCTTCCCGGATTGACCCCATGAAACGTACCCGTTTCCTCGAGGTCTCCATCAGGAATTTGCAGCCTTTTGATCATGACGGGCGAGATCAGGTTCAGGCCGGCCCCGCTGTCAACCAGCATCTTGTTCACCTTGAGGTTGCGTATCATTGGCGAGACCAACAACGGCAAACACCAGACCGTAGTCGTGCGGTCAGGGTGGTCCTCGGCGTCAAAGATGAGGGGCGTGCTAGACCACTTCAGTGGCTTTTGAGCGTCGAGCAATGGCTTTGTTGCTATAATCTCACGTGCCCACTGCTTGTGCTGGCGGTGAGAAGTGTACAGCGAGGCGCCACCGTCGACGCACATGGCCTCCGTAGCCTTCTGAAACTCTTGTTTGCCAGACTTGTCGTCCTCGTCCTGATCATCATCTTCCTGCTTCTTGTCGTGGCCCCGAGCAGGCCTCTCTTGCTGGTTATCCTTGCTGCGGCGGCCTCCTTGCCCGACACGCTTGTTGCCGGATCCTTCGGCACCATCCTGACCCTTCTCCTTGTCCCGCCTCTCATACTCGGCCTTTTGCTTTTCAGCAAGCAGCTCGACCTATCGACATTTCTGGAGGTCGTGGCCCTTGGTGCGGTGGATCTTGCAATACTGCTTGTCAGAGCCTCCTGGCTTGTCGGCGACCGCCAAGGCCCAGCAGGCGGCGCACCCGGCAATCTCCTTGTCGGGGTCGTCTGCCTTGGCCTTCTTGGAGGCGCCAGTGTCGTCGGATCCCTCGACGGCAAGCACGGCCTTGCCCTTGTGTTTCCTGTTGTGACGCCGGCTCTTCTTCGTCGGGGCGGCGGTGTCTTCATCAGTAGAGTCGGTTTCCACGTCAGCGTCCTCACCGGTGTACTTCCTTCCCTCTTCAGCCCGGGCGCACCTATCGGCCAGAACATAAAGTTCAGCCACATCCTTAACCTTGTTCATCGCCAGCTCTTCGCGCATCTTGCGGTTGTGCACGTTCTGATGGAACACGCTAATCACGACGGCGGGATGAACATCGGGGATATTGTACTGCACCCGGCTGAATCTCTGGATGTACTTGCGTAGGGTTTCCCCTTCCTTCTGGGGAATGATATGCAAATCACTGGCCTGGCCATGAGCTTGGTGGCCTCCGGTGAAGGCACCAACGAACTCATGGTACAGATCTGACCAAGAAGAAACGGAATCCGCCGGCAAGTGTATCAACCAAGACATGACGTTGGGCTTCAGTGCCAACGGGAAGTAGTTGGCAAGCACCTTGTCGTCGTGAGCTCCAGAAGCTTGCATCGTGATGGTGTAGATGCTGAGGAACTCTAACGGGTGGGTCTTGCCGTTGTACTTCTCTCTAACATCGGGCTTGAACGTGCGGTGGGACGGCCACTGGAACTGTCGCAGCTCACGGGTAAAGGCTGGGCAACCCACCTCGTAAGGTAGGCCGCCAGAGCCCCCCGGTGATGGGTGGTCCATAACGGGTCTCGTCCGCTTATCCGACTGGTGGCATGTATCACGCGGCGCTCGATAGTGACTCGAGCGTCTTCGTGGGCTCTCTCCCGAAGAACTTGGCGTTGATCGCGGTGGGTCCGGGGGTCGGACGAGGCTATGGAAATGTTATCACCAGCGTCATTACGACGGACCAGCACCGGCACCGGCTGGTGCGGGGGAAGAGAGTGCACTATGGCTGCAGCTCCCCCAGTCCTTCCACCGCTAGCGCGTGGTGGCTCGACGGAGCGCCGGCCCGAGGGCCCTGCCGGCCGTGGCTCGTCTTTGTTGGCGACGGCGACGAGGCTCCGTATGGTGGCTCTCCACTCGTCGAGCTTCTCGCAGCAGGAGGGAAGTCGAGGAGCAGCTGCGTGCGCGCCAAGGCTTCTGCTGGCGTGGGTGGTGGCAAAAGCTGCATGGACCGTGGCGCGCTTTGACTTCTAACCATGTTAGAAGGAGCTCTATCACGGCCTAGCGGCTGCGTGCCATTGTCGCCAGCACTTTGGCGGACAGGCTGGCCTCCTTCGTCCCGCAGATGATGCACAGGGCTCTTCCCACGGCGGTGTCCAGGGTCACCGGCGTGGTGACGCTGCTCGTAGCGCACACCATGGGAAGAACGCGCTGTGGGCGCCGGGGCGGGCGTCCTGGAGGTCGTCACGCCGCCCGTGGGTGGCACGGCGTTGACCCTGAAGGGCCCCGCGCCACACACGGGGGACCCAGCTCCATCTCTGGATTTTGTGGCGTGCGGCCCGCCATCTTGCGCACGAACGACGCCGCTCACCAGGCCCTGATTGCCAGAGCGATGTTGGTGCTCGTGGGCCGCGCCTCGGGTTCTGTCCGCGACCGGCCTGCTACTCGCCCTCGCCGGTATGGGCCGTCTGACTCCCGACGAACCAACCGTCATGGCCGCCTTCTTCTTGGGAGCCATTGCAACGAAGAATCGCTAGGCTAACTGCTAGACCAGATTCTCACAACTTCGCATCCCCTACCTGGCGCGCCAAAGATGTCGGTGGGAACGACACCTATGGGATCAATGTGATCCCTTCTACGGTCGGCGGGCGCGGGGTCATGAGGAGAGCAGGTTTAGGAGCTAGCACACTGATCGTTTACCCAGGTTGAGGTCGCGAGGATGCGTAAGACCCTAGTCCTGCTTTGGTGGATGTATTGAGTGTTCTTGAGCTTTTTGAACTAGCTATGGTGGCTGTGCCGTTCCAAAAAGCCGAATCCCTCTCCTGGTCACCTCGGGCCTCCTTTTATAGGAAAAAGGGGTTGCCATAGTGGCACACGGGAGGTGGAAAGGCCTACAGTGCGCGAGCTTATCGCACGGCATTAGGGGACAAAGTGCATTAAATGCGCTACGTAGGTGTCCATTTGCTTTATCGGGGACGGGAACGAGGCTCCTCCCGTCCGTCGCCGCTCCGCCTCGCTTCGACACGCGCCCAGGCTAGTGATGCATGCAGCGCCATGTAGGCAGGCAAGCAGCTGAGGTGGCGCGGTGGTAGGGCCTTCATGAAGATCTGCATGCCGCCACGCAGGTGCTTGCTGATTTGGCTTGGAAGCTTCATATTGCCACGCAGGTGCCTGCCAGCTGGTTGGGCTGGCAGCAACATGTGAACGGCGGCGGAGTCTTGGCTGGTGTGGGCTTGGCAATGGCCCTGCTGGCGTCCTCGGCAAGGGTCTTGTCATGGTGTCGTAGTCGTTCCCGGCAAGACGCTTGCCGGGGGTCTTGTGGAATTCCTTGGCAACGACCCCGCCGAGGGTCGTCGTCTCCTGATCCTCATCTGATCTCATATATCTATGGTCTTGACAAAGATCTGCATGCCACCATGGAGGTGTCTCCCGAGCCCTGGTCCCACGTAGTTGTTGACGGCGTTCGGAACCTTTGGGCTCAAGGGTGGCTCGCTCTGCTGGCGTTGGGCAAGTTGCGCCGGCAAGGCTCTTGCTGGGGGCTGCTGAGGCTGCCCTGGCAAGGGTCCTGCCTAGGGAGTCCGCCTTGCCCCCTTTGCTCTTTGTGTTTCTGGTCTTGACGTCGCCTCTGATCGCCTTGCGCCTTTGGTTTCTCTCCGGTTTCCCTCCTTTGCCTTGCTTAGGGTGGCCGTGGGCGCGGCTCCGACTGTCCGTGCACAAGTAAAGGGATAAAAAAGGAGCGCCCCTACTTTTTGTACACCGACATGCCCTGAAAATTTGATCTAATTTTTTCTGAATATTTCTAAATTTCTGGTGCAAATAACATCAGAGGGGGTGCACCTGGTGACCACAAGACACCAAGGCGCGCCAGCAACCCCAGGCGCACCCTAGTGGATTGTGGTCCCCATGTGGGTGCCCTCACTTATCTCTTTAGCCCATGTCATCTCCTACCTCTAGAAAAAATCACCATAGCTCTCTCTCTCTCATTTTCTTGCGCTCAAACTCGAGGATTTCGATCTCTTTGCTCGAAGCTCCGTTTCTGAAACTATTTTGGGGGATTCCTACTTGGTATGTGACTCCTCCATTGCTCCAATTAGTTTTTTTCTTTGGTGGTTCATATTTTGAATAATTAGCTACTCTTGGTGCTGCTGTAGATGAGCTTGCGTGCTAAATTCTTGTAGTTCTAAGTAGTTTGAATGATTTTATGGTCTCTAGGCATCCATATGAGTAGTTCTATCTATCTTGTGAAGTTTTGTTGACAAAAAAATTTGTGTCCCAAAATTTTTCAGAAAATTGTACGCAAATAAAAATGCAATTCTTTAGGAGTTATTTGAGGAGGAGGTCTATGGAGGCATCATCTAGTATTCGCTCAATATGTCAGTCTTATGTTGAGCTAAGTGCAAGCTCAATGTCGGATGCTGCTATCAAATCAGGTATATGGTTGTGCAACAACTTCATGGAGAGTGCAGGTATTAAGGAAGAGTTTGAGCAATATGTGCACAACATCGAGCTCAGCCCCTACATCGAAGATAAGTGCATTCAACATCTCAACCTCGTAGAAACATTCACTAAGAAATTTAAATACCACCATCGTGAGTCTATAGTTTCATTTAGCCTTTATGATCATCCTTTTACTATGCCTCTAGTTGCTTTTTGTGAAGCCTATAAAATTCTATATTGTGGTTCGTTGGACGAACCACCAAAATCCAAGTATGAGTCATTTTTGACAAATCTTTGCTATGGGGAGGATAGAGGAGTGACACAAGGTAGAACAAAAAGTATTCATTTCCCATCAATTCAGTACTTTGCGCTCTTTAAGGGAAAATGTGTCATAGGCAAGCAACATTGTAGCACACTATGGGCTCCTGATTTGAGCCTCGTACACACTGCTTTGACTGGAATTAAACATTATAATCTTGGAGCAATCACTGCACGGAGGCTGCAATGTAATGTTGAGAGTGGTCACTTTTATGGTGGGATTTATGCTTCTCGTTTAGCTAAAGAGGTGGGTGTAACACCTCTACCTGATGACCCTATCCTACCTACTCAGTACTTAGACTTTGATGTCATGAAATGTCATAAGTTCCTTACGGGCATAGTCGATAATTATACTTATAACTTGAGGCTAAATAAAGAACCCATTGTGCCTATTGTTTTGTCTGCACCTGCTCTCTTTGAGTATCACAGCAAAAGAAGATATTATGTTCTTGAGAACGAGGCCCGTGCGTACAACACGCAGGTTGAGGCTGCACAGCGGGCTAAGGAGGCTGCACCAAGAGCCTCCGTGAGCTATCATTCGGATTATTATCCAGGCTACGGGTGGTGATTACCAAGCTAGGCCAAAAGCCTAAGCTTGGGGGAGTACGTATTTTCACCGACATTACATTCATGTTCACACATTTCATTCCAGTTGTCGGTGCTCACACTTTTTCATTGCATTATCCATGCTAGATTTGTTTTTCTTGCCTTATTCTTGTGTGTTTGAAAAACTTTGAGAAAATCCAAAAATATTTCTTGTTTCTTTTCGGTTTTTCTTTCTAGTTTAATTAGTTGTAGTATTAAAAGAAAACCCAAAAAGATTTCCTTGTTCTTCTTTTGCTTGTTGGGAGCTTTCCTGTGTAAATAGTTTTTCTCGTTTTTGTTTTCCCTTTATTATTTTGCTTTCTTCAAGAAAAAGTAAAAACTCCAAAAATATTTCAGTGTGTTTCTCTGAAATTATTTTCTTTTTGTTGAGTCATACTAAGGAGAAGACCACGATGAAAATGTTGAGTGGCTCTTATATGCATTATTGTTGATTTAAAGAGCCCATATTACCTTGTCTTCTCCTTTTGAATAAAATGTTTGCAGATTTGAGCTTAGTCCACAACACTCTTGCACTATTATTATTTTCATATTATTCGGTCGTGCAAGTGAAAGGCAATAATGACGATATTTGATGAAGTGATTGTGGCAGAGAGAAACGGGTATGAACTCAACTTGTTCTGTTATCCATGATTCAACATATTATGATCAAACATGTTTGCAATGACAATTAGAAATTACTAGTCCTACACGGGCTAAAAAAAATTTAACTTCACATGCATAAATTTATATAATACTATTCTTGTGAATATTGAAGAATTTGGACATAAGAATATTTCCTTTTGATCACTTATTTTAATAACACATAATATTTCCTTTGTTGCTATTCGAATGGTATCATATATGACTACAATGACTCTTCTAATCTGGACTGATGTACAAATATTGGAATTTCTAGTTACATTTTATTTTTTTAGTTTGAAGTTGGTTAGATTTTTTATTTTAGTTAGAGAGGGGGGCAAGGTTTCAACTATTTGTGCTTATTATTATTTTTAACTTCAATTATTTTGCTTATTTTTCGGTGGCATGACTTATTCTAAGATGAAACTAGAATGTAATTCATTGCACTTATACCATAAACAATTAGTGTAGTATACTTCAAAATTGGACAATCATTGATACACTCTGTCTTATTACTTTTCGGTTTTTGTTATTATCTTTATTTATGAGTTCCCACTACGGTGTTTATTTTGATTGTCATGTTTGGACATTGTAAACTTTGCAATAAGTAACTGAGCTCTGGGCATCAATGGTGCACGGCTGGGGGTGTTATGCCTCTTTCTTTAATCTATAAAAAGTAACAATATATACACCATCATGTTATATGATAACTCTGAAAAATCAGATACACTATCAAACCTATTTTTGTTGATAGATATAGAGCTAGGATATCAATTACGTGTCCAATGTGAATTTAACAAACCTTATGGTTGAACAAATTGAAAACTTATCCATGATCGGCAGCAGTAGTACTTATTTTTATTACATGTACGAAATTATTGACATAACTACAAATCTGCATGGAAAGTAGCCCAGCCACATGCATTGAAGCAGGAAAAAAAGAAGGCTTGCATATGTATAGCAAATAGTAAGTGTAATGTATGTACAATAAATATGTTCTACAATAGTTTAGAAACATACTTTATTTTTCTATAAATATATATATATGATAGAAATTGTTAGAAGTTATTGGCCATGTAGTTTGGAGAACCAATTATTATGGAGAATTGCTGGCAGTACAAAATTTCTTTGGAATGTAGTACTATTCTAATATATACCCAATTATTTTTTCAAAAAACCTACGTATATGCAAAGACGCTCAGCCACATGCAAAAATCGTTGAAGGGGGAAAAATCAGGAGCCATTGTGCTTGCTGGACTTCTCATCGAAGAATACATGTGAGTCCGAGTCTAATAGGACCGACATTGTCTTTTTCAACCCAGCCATTGCTAAAATATGTCCACCAATTAGATGGCTTGGATTTGTTTTTATTTTCCTGCTGTAATCCATTAATCCAAGGCAATCCAAGATTTTCATGTGCGTCTCAACCTAAGTTGAATTCTACGTACATAATTGGCAAGCATACAGTAGTGAATATTAATGACACATACCTTGGCTTCATCCTTTCGCATGACTGGCATATGTTAATACTATTTGGAGCACAAACATTGGCAATCTGTTGTCATTGACATTGAAAATTTGAACTGAGCTCGAGTTTTGTATAGGAGACCAAACAATCATATGGGAAGAACATAAAACACTCGACTGTTGTTTATGCGAAACAACATGATATCGTTCACTTTATAGTTGCTTTAACTCTTGAGATGGCATATTTGTGGTAGATGTATTGAGGCAACCCACATATGGAAGAACTGATTGATCTAATTATGGGATGTTCCATCCTTGCTCATGCATCCCTGAAGACTGCCCATCATAAAACCATCATTAAGCATATTTGAAGACTACTAGAAATTCGCCAAACTTTCTACATATAGCTGGAGGAACAGATAAAGAAATGCACAACTAAATTTATTGTGATATTTGTAGAACATCCTGATTCAATCACTAATGCATTTTGGATGCAACATGTCCATACTACGGTGACAACATCTACAGTATTTTGAATCAACATAGATCGAGTAGGAAATTATCAGACTCGGTTGATATGAAGTAAAGAATGATATAATTAGTCCATACAAATGCAGTTTGTAACACACACTACATGAACTACTTATTTCCATATTAGTTACAATTACATTCGGTACACTTATAGCCAATCTTAGTAATTGAAATATATTAACTGTTCAGGTAAGTTCTCCCTTGATCCCATCTCTCACAATATGGTCTAATCATATGCAAGAATAGTACACAATGGTCATCTCCACAAATAGTACTGATACTTACAAAAACTAATTGAATCCTTGAATACGAAAAAAAATACCTCACGCTACTGTTGCAGATGTAGCGGTTGTATTTCATAACAGAGGACATGGTCGTTGGATTTCCCACTTAGACAGCTCAGGTCTGTTTCCACAAAATATACTTAGAAAGCTAAAGTATCAATTAAAAAAATGTATGTGTCAAAACTATAGTTGCCAGAAGAAATATCAGTTGAATAGTATTACTCGGGAAGATGCCTACAAATTATTGCGACTGTATTTTCGGAACAGATTCCAGTACCTCTAGTAACATGGAATATTAAATTAAATTACAACAGTTCTATATATGTAATAAAATTCATGTAGATAGAAGACAGAGCTGTGAGATGGATTTTGGGATAAAACTAAGATATGTCTCATAGGTCAGGAGCAATTTTGTGTATCTCTTATAGTTTATTGAATAGCTGCGCCATCAGCACACAGTAGCTCCTCTTTTTGGCAGCATCATGAAAGGTCTGACGGCAGCTGCTGCCCGATCTGCTTCAAACTGTCCTTAGTACAGTCCTCCTCAGCATAGATCTGATTCGTCTACTAATCCAGGAACACCTCCTTCTCGACTTCATTGCAGTTTGGTCAGGGCATGGCATCCAAGGGGATTAAAAGTAGCTTCTGCTAGCCAAGATGTGTTGCTGCATGGTTATGGTTGTATAGAATCAACGCACGGAGGAAGTCGATTGGGAAGAAGCTAGTTGGATTGTTGAAGATGATTGCTAGGGAAGACAACAGATTGGACATGAGGAGGAGGAGGAGCGCTAGGGATGCATGATTGATGGGAGGAGAACAGGATTAGGACGAACAGAGCGATAGTACTAGGTGCGTTGGTATTGTTTTAGGCTGAATGTGGGATGGGTTGGATCAGCAAAGGAAGGAAACAGCGAGAGATGGATTCTTTTTTCCCCTATTTTTAAGGATTTCCTCTATTGTGATGGTTAAAGGTGGGACAGAATTCTAGGACTCCTTGGGGGTTGTACGTGGGATGGGTTGGATCAGAAATTAAAGGAAGGAAATTATGAGAGATGGATTCTTTTTTCCTCTGTTTTTTTGGGATTTCTTTTGTTGATGGTTCAAGGTGGGATAGAATTCGAGGACACCTTGAGGCATCACATCCGATGGTGGAAAATAATTGATTTGACTATTGGATGGCTAGTTTTCTTAGTTACCGAGGTTTAACGTGGTTACTCATATGGTGCCTCCAATTAGTAAATATAAGATAGTTGCTCGTGCCATGCTTAAGTAGCTAGGAGTGGATAATGAATTATCTTGGATGTCAACATGCATTAAAATGATTGTGATGTAGTATGATGATATGGTATCCTACTCTGAATGTTTCAAGTGGCTTGACTTGGCACATGTTCATGCATGTAGTTGAATCAAAACCAACATAGACTCTATGATATTTATGTTCATGGTGTTCATATCCTAGTCATGCTAGTGTTCAATGTTAATTATGCATAACGCATGTTCATGACCGTTTTCGCTCTCTAGCTGGCTGCTACTCAACCTATTTGCTAGCCTTCGCCTCTACTAAGAGGGAATATTAGTTGTGCCTCAAAATCCTTAAACCCAAGTTATTCCAGATGAGTCCACCAAACCTACCTATATGCGGTATTACCTTGCCGTTCTAAGTAAATTTGCATGTGCAACCTCTAAATTTCAAATGAACATCTATTTTGTGTGCATGGACCGCTCATGGAGCGACAGGGGGCGGTCAGTATCTTCCATGCTAAGTGGGTTATTCTCCTGATGAGTGTTTATTCACTCGTCCTTGCACGAGAGGGGCGGTAATGGGGATGCCCAGTCCCGAATTCAAAAATTGCAAATAATTAAACAAAACTCCCCCAGGGTTGTTGTTGGTATGGACTATACCCGTGGATTCGGCTAGCCGTCACTACAAAAAAATACACATCCGTGACATTTTGGGCCGAACGAAATTTTTTTCTGTCATACATATGACACTTCTATGACGATAATTGTGACAAAACCCAGTATCATCATAGATGTGGTGGGCTCCTACTTCTATGACAAAAAATCATGACAGAAAATGGGCTTTTCATCCTGGGCGGGCTGGAGACGCAGCTGCATGACATTCGTTGGGCCGTCCATGACGGAAAAAACCGTGGTAGAAGCGAGGCCGAGGAAAATTTCGGGGAGTTCCCGGTTACGGTGGGAGGTCGGGGGCCGAGCGATGCACGTTTCTCTCGTACACGTATGCGCGTGTGTGCGAGGCTTTGGCTCTAACTGAACCCAAGCGAGGTGTTGGGCTCTAACTGAACCCGAGCAATTGCACTGCAGGCTACGTGTTACTAAACCCGAGCGATCGATCGATGGCTGTTAACTGAACCCGATCAAGCGATTCCTTCGCTACTGCTGCTAACTGAAGCCGATCGATGCTGCCTCTGGATGAACAGTGAGTGTTGCGGGGGGGGTTTGGATGAATAGTTCCCGGTGGGGGTGGATGAACAGGACCCCGTGGTGTTGCCTCTGGATGAACAGGACCCTGATCGATCGAGACGGTTGGGGCTGGATGAACAGGACCCCGTGGAGGGCTGGATGAACAGGACTATCCCGTGGAGGGCAGGATGAACAGTAGAAGGTGGAGGGCAGGATGAACAGTAGCCCGTGGAGGGGTGGTTGAACAGGAGCCCATGGAGAGGGCTAGTTGAACAGTAGCCGGTGGAGTAGCGCGCAGTGGAGGCTGGATGAACAGGAGCCCGTGGATGAACAGTCGCAGGTGGAGGCTGGAGGAGGTCGACGTTGGATGAACAGTAGCTCGTGGAGGCTAGAGGGGGTCAATGGTGGAGATGAACAGTATCCCGTGGAGTCCCGTTTTGCGGTACGCCACACCCCTCCCGATGAACAGGACCCCCGTTTCGACCGTAGCGCTCCAACACAAGTCTGTTTTGTCCGTTTTGCGGTACGCCACACCCCTCCCGATCAACAGGACCCTTGTTTCGACCGTAGGAGGTCCGTTTCCTCTGTTTTGCGGTACGCCAGACCCCTCCCGTTGAACAGGATCTCGTTTCAAACATGGACGGTCGAACACGAGGTCGTTTCCTTCGCTCTGCGGTACGCCAGGCCTCGTTTCCATCGCCTGTTCCGTCCAAGCCCTCTCGATGAACACGACGCATTCCGTTGCCTCCCCATGAACACGACGCATTCCGTTGCCTCCCCATGAACACGACGGCGACGTTGTTTCTCCGTTCCGACCCAGCCATGTACACGAGCCCTGGCCGTATGTATGCGCGAGTAGGCATTCGAGACCCCGCTCGTATGTACACATACGTGGTTGTATTTTCTTTCTTGCACCCTGGCCGATGTATGTACGTGTACATGCTACGTGCGCGCCTCTACTACGACACGTGCGTGCCTCTACATCGACCAGTATATATGTACGTACATGTTCGCGACCAGAATGACAACGCTACGTACGCTTCGACCAGGTGGGTCCCAACTGTTAGGCACTTCCTTGCGTGCGAAGATGTAGCTGGTGGGTCCCAGCAGTCCGGGGGTGAAATACGGTGGCCCGTCCGGTGGGTCCCCGCTGTCAGGTGGAGGAATAATTATTTTGCACGTAATACAGAGGCACTTCCTTGCTGCGGCCGTGGACCCAGCTGTCAGCCTCTCCACGTACAGTCCATGTTCGATGGAAGCCGTTCCTTGACCACGTTGACCACGCCGCGCCGAGAGCATCAGGGCGGTGGACGACGGCGAGGCCTAGGAAGGGGACAACGCGGAGCCGAGGAAGACGCGGTAGTGGATGCCCACGCGTAGAGGAGTACGAGGGTTCACTGGTTTGCTGCGGTGTGAGGCTGCCGTCGCCGCAGAATAACAGGGGGTGTGGGTGAGTAGAGGGATGGCCTGGCCAGCGGTGGGAGTAGTAGGGGGCGGTGAGGCCTCCGCCGCATCGCAGCCGGCCACGGGAGGCAGGAGCATGAGGCACGACCGGCGCTGGTTTGGGAGGCTGGAGCAAGAAGACCAGAGGTTGAAGAAGCACTACGGCCGTTGGATGGACATCGTACGGTCACTGGAGCTAGAATCGTGCATATTGACTAAGTTGACAAAGCCCTCCGTTCCCGTTAACTTAGTAGGCCCACAAGTGAGCCTCCCACCAAGGTGGGTCCCAGCTAGCAGGGGCTATTCATTTTTTGTGCATAATAAGGAGGCACTTCCGGTGGGTCTGAGCTGACAGCAGGGGGAACGTTTTTTTCGCGAAATACGGTGGCCCGTCGGGTGGGTCCTAGCAGTCAGGGGCAAACGTTTTTTTCGCGATATACTGGTGGGCCTCCGGTGGGTCCCTGCTGTCAAGTGGAGGAATAATTATTTTCCACGTAATAAGGAGGCACTTCCTTGCGGCTGCCGTGGACCCAGTTGTCAGCCTCTCCACGTACAGTATTCTTCCGATGGAATTCGGTCATTGACCACGCCGCGTCGACAGCACCACGGCGGTGGACGACGGTGAGGCCTAGGAAGGGGACGGCGTGAAACCGGGGAAGACTGGCAGTGAATGCCCACGCGGAGAGGAGTACGAGGGTTCACTGGTTCGGCTGCGCTGCCGTGGCCGCAGAATAACAGGGGGTGTGGGTGAGTGGAGTGGAGGGATGGCCTGGCCAGTGGTGGGAGTAGTATGGGGGCGGTGAGGCCTCCGCGGCAGCACACCCAGCCACGGGAGGCAGGAGCAGGCGGCACGACCGGCGCTGCTTTGGGCGGCTGGAGCAAGAAGACCAGAGGTTGAAGAAGCACTACGGCCGTTGGATGGACATCGTACGGTCAGTCGAGCTATAATCTGTTGGGGAACATAGTAATTTCAAAAAAATTCCTACGCACATGCAAGATCATGGTGATGCATAGCAACGAGAGGGGAGAGTGTTATCTACGTACCCTCATAGACCGTAAGCGGAAGCGTTATATCAACGCGGTTGATGTAGTCATACGTCTTCACGATCCGACCGATCCAAGCACCGAAAGCACGACACCTCCGAGTTCTGCACACGTTCGTCTCGGTGACGTCCTCGCCTTCTCGATCCAGCAAGAGGGGCGAAGTAGTAGATGAGTTCTGGCAGCACGACGGCGTGGTGACGGTGTTGGTGAAGAACAATCTTCGCAGGGCTTCGCCTAAGCACTACGAAAACTATGACGGAAGATAAACTAGAGGAGACGAGGTTGCCGGCACACGGCTTGGTGTTTCTTGATCTCTCTTTGGTGCTAGCCCTACCCCTCTATTTATATGTTGAGCCCTGGGGTCGAAACTTGGAGTAAAAGCCTCCTCAAAGTCGGTTTCACCCGAAAGGCAAGAGTCCTTCTCGGACTCCAGGGCTAGACGCCAGGGTTCCCGGCGTCTACCCCCTAGATGCCAGGGTTCCTGGCGTCTAGCCTCTGGTCTCCGCAAAACTTCCTTTTGCACTTTCCAAAAGCCTCGTGGGCTTTCCCCTTTGGCCCAGATAAAGTGTTCTCGTGCCCAAACATTTCGGGAAACATCTGTAACCCCTTCCGGTGAATTCCGGAACCCTTGAGGAGATCAAACACTACTATCCCATATATCAAACTTTATTTCCGGACCATTCCTGAGTTCCTCATCATGTCCGTGATCTCATCCTGGACTCCGAACAACATTCGGTCATCAACATACATAACTCATATAGTACTATATCATCAACAAACGTTAAGCGTGCGGACACTACGGGTTCGAGAACTATGTAGACATGACCGAAACACCTCTCTGGTCAATAACCAATAGCGGGACCTGGATGCCCATATTGTCTCCTACATATTCTACGAAGATCTTTATCGGTCAGACCGCATAACAACATATGTTATTCCCTTTGTCATCGGTATGTTACTTGCTGAGATTTGATCGGCGGTATCTCAATACTTAGTTCAATCTCGTTACCGGCAAGTCTCTTTACTCATTCCGTAATACATCATCCCGCAACTAACTCATTAGTTACAATGCTTGCAAGGCTTATAGTGATGTGCATTATTGAGTGGGCCCAGAGATACCTCTCCAACAATCGGAGTGACAAATCCTAATCTCGAAATACGCCAACCCAACAAGTACCTTTGGAGACACCTGTAGAGCACCTTTATAATCACCCAGTTACGTTGTGACGTTTGGTAGCACACAAAGTGTTCCTCCGGTAAACGGGAGTTGCATAATCTCATAGTCATAGGAACCTGTATAAGTCATGAAGAAAGCAATAGCAACAAACTAAACGATCAAGTGCTAAGCTAACAGAATGGGTCAATTCAATCATATCATTCTCCTAATGATGTGATCCCGTTAATCAAATGACAACTCATGTCTATGGTTAGGAAATTTAACCATCTTTGATCAACGAGCTAGTCAAGTAGAGGCATACTAGTGACACTCTGTTTGTCTATGTATTCACACATGTATTATGTTTCCGGTTAATACAATTCTAGCATGAATAATAAACATTTATCATGATATAAGGAAATAAATAATAACTTTATTATTGCCTCTAGGGCATATTTCCTTCAGTCTCCCACTTGCACTAGAGTCAATAATCTAGGTCACGTCGCCATGTGATTTAACATCAATAGTTCACATCACCATGTGATTAACACCCATAGTTCACATCGTCATGTGACCAACACCCAAAGGGTTTACTAGATTTAATAATCTAGTTCATATCGCTATGTGATTAACGCCCAAAGAGTACTAAGGTGTGATCATGTTTTTCTTGTGGGAGAAGTTTAGTCAATGGGTCTGTCACATTCAGATCCGTAAGTATTTTGCAAATTTCTATCTCAACAATGCTCTGCACTAAGCTACGCTAGCTAATTGCTCCCACTTTCAATATGTATCCAGATTGAGACTTTGAGTCATCTGGATTAGTGTCAAAACTTGCATCGACATAACCTTTTACGATGAACCTTTTGTCACCTCCATAATTGAGAAACATATCCTTATTCCACTAAGGATAATTTTGACCAATGTCTAGTGATCTACTCCTAGATCAGTATTGTACTCCCTTGCCAAACACAGGGCAGGGTATACAATAGGTCTGGTATACAGCATGGCATACTTTATAGAACCTATGGCTGAGGCATAGGGAATGACTTTCATTCTCTCTTTATCTTCTGCCGTGGTTGGGTTTTGAGTCTTACTCAACTTCACACCTTGTAACAAAGGCAAGACCTCCTTCTTTGACTGTTCCATTTTGAACTACTTCAAAATCTTGTCAAGGTATGTACTCATGAAAAAAACTTATCAAGCGTTTTGATCTATCTCTATAGATCTTGATGCTTAATATGTAAGCAGCTTCACCGAGGTTTTTCTTTGAAAAACTCCTTTCAAACACTCCTTTATGCTTTGCAGAATAATTCTACATTATTTCCGATCAACAATATGTCATTCACATATACTTATCAGAAATGCTGTAGTGCTCCCACTCACTTTCTTGTAAATATAGGCTTCACCGCAAGTCTGTATAAAACTATATGCTTTGATCAACTTATCAAAGCGTATATTCCAACTCCGAGATGCTTGCACCAGTCCATAGATGGATCGCTGGAGCTTGCATATTTTGTTAGTACCTTTAGGATTGACAAAACCTTCTGGTTGCATCATATACAACTCTTCTTTAATAAATCCATTAAAGAATGCAGTTTTGTTTATCCATTTGCCAGATTTCATAAAATGCGGAAATTTATAACATGATTCGAACAGACTTAAACATAGATACGAGTGAGAAACTCTCATCGTAGTCAACACCTTGAACTTGTTGAAAACCTTTTTGCAACAATTCTAGCTTTGTACATAGTAACACTACTATCAGCGTCCGCCTTCCTCTTGAAGATCCATTTAATCTCAATGGCTCGCCGATCAATGGGCAAGTCAATCAAAGTCCATACTTTGTTCTCATACATGGATCTCATCTCAGATTTCATGGCCTCAAGCCATTTCGTGGAATCTGGGCTCATCATCGCTTCCTCATAGTTTGTAGGTTCGTCATGGTCAAGTAACATGAGCTCCGGAACAGGATTACCGTACCACTCTGGTGCGGATCTCACTCTGGTTTACCTACAAGGTTTCGGTAGTAACTTGATCTGAAGTTACATGATCTTCATCATTAGCTTCCTCACTAATTGGTGTAGTAGTCACAGGAACAGATTTCTGTGATGAACTACTTTCCAATAAGGGAGCATGTACAGTGACCTCATCAAGTTCTACTGTCCTCCCACTCACTTCTTTCGAGAGAAACTCCTTCTCTAGAAAGGATCCATTCTCAGCAATGAATATCTTGCCTTCGGATCTGTGATAGAAGGTGTACCCCAATAGTTACTTTTGGGTATCCTATGAAGATGCACTTCTCCGACTTGGGTTTGAGCTTATCAAGATGAAACTTTTTCACATAAGCATTGCAACCCCAAACTTTAAGAAACGACAACTTAGATTTCTTGCTAAACCATAGTTCATACGGTGTCGTCTCAACGGATTTAGATGGTTCCCTATTTAACGTGAATGTAGCTGTCTCTAATGCATAACCCCAAAACGATAGTGGTAAATCAGTAAGAGACATCATAGATCGCACCATATCTAATAAAAGTACGGTTACAATGTTCGGACACGCCATTACACTGTGGTGTTCCAGGTGGCGTGAGTAGTGAAACTATTTCACATTGTTTTAACTGAAGGCCAAACTCGTAACTCAAATATTTTACTTCTACAATCATATCATAGAAACTTTTATTTTTGTTATGATGATTCTTCACTTCACTCAGGAATTCTTTGAACTTTTCAAATGTTTCAGACTTGTGTTTCCTCAAGTAGATATACTCATATCTGCTCAAATCATCTGTGAAAATCAGAAAATAATGATACCTGTCGCGAGCCTCATTATTCATCGGACCACATACATCAGTATGTATGATTTCCAACAAATCTATTGCTCGCTCCATTGTTCTGGAGAACAGAGTTTTAGTCATCTTGCCCATGAGGCATGGTTCGCAAGCATCAACTGATTCATAATCAAGTGATTCCAAAATCCCATCAGCATGGATTTTCTTCATGCGCTTTACACCAATATGACCTAAACGGCAGTGCCACAAATAAGTTGCATTATCATTATTAACTTTGCATCTTTTGGCTTCAATATTATGAAAATGTGTATCACCACGATCGAGATCCAACAAACCATTTTCATTGGGTGTATGACCATAGAAGGTTTTATTCATGTAAACAGAACAACAATTATTCTCTAACTTACATGAATAAATGTATTGCAATAAACATGATCCAATCATATTTATGCTCAATGCAAACACCAAATAACATTTATTTAGGTTCAACACTAATCCCGAAAGTATAGGGAGTGTGCGATGATGATCATATCAATCTTGGAACCACTTCCAACACACATCGTCACTTCACCCTTAACTAGTCTCTGTTTATTTTGCAACTCCCATTTCGAGTTACTACTCTTTAGCAACTGAACCAGTATCAAATACCGAAGGGTTGCTATAAACACTAGTAAAGTACACATCCATAACATGTATATCAAATATATCTTTGTTTACTTTGCCATCCTTCCTATCCACCAAATACTTGGGGTAGTTCCGCTTCTAGTGACCAGTCCCTTTGCAGTAGAAGCACTCAGTTTCAGGCTTAGGTCCATACTTGGGTTTCTTCACTTGAGCAGCAACTTGTTTGCCGTTCTTCTTGAAGTTCCCCTTCTTCCCTTCACCCTTTATATTGAAACTAGTGGTCTTGTCAATCATCAACACTTGATTTTTTTTCTTGATTTCTACCTTCGCCGATTTTTGCATCGCGAAGAGCTTGGGAATTGTTTTCCTCATCCCTTGCATATTATAGTTCATCACGAAGTTCTACTAACTTGGTGCCGGTGACTAGAGAATTCTGTCAATCACTATTTTATTTGGAAGATTAACTCCCACTTGATTCAAGCGATTGTAGTACCCAGACAATCTGAGCACATGCTCACTGCTTGAGCTATTATCCTCCATCTTTTAGCTATAGAACTTGTTGGAGACTTCATATCTCTCAACTCGGGTATTTGCTTGAAATATTAACTTCAACTCCTGGAACATCTCATATGGTCCATGACGTTCAAAACATCTTTGAAGTCCCGATTCTAAGCCGTTTAAGCATGGTGCACTAAACTATCAAGTAGTCATCATATTGAGCTAGCCAAACGTTCATAACATCTACATCTGCTCCTGCAATAGGTTTGTCACCTAGCGGTGCATCAAGGACATAATTCTTCTGTGCAGCAATGAGGATAAACCTCAGATCATGTATCCAATCCGCATCATTGCTACTAACATCTTTCAACTTAGTTTTCTCTAGGAACATATGAAAAAATAAAACAGGGGAGCTAAATGCGAGCTATTGATCTATAACATAGATATGCTAATACTACCAGGACTAAGTTCATGATAAATTTAAGTTCAATTAATCATATTACTTAAGAACTCCCACTTAGAAAGACATCCCTCTAATCTTCTAAGTGATCACGTGATCCAAATCAACTAAACCTTAACCGATCATCATGTGAAATGGAGTAGCTTTCAATGGTGAACATCAATATGTTGATCATATCTACTATATGATTCACGCTCGACCTTTTGGTCTCAGTGTTCCGAGGCCAAATCTGCATATGCTAGGCTCGTCAAGTTTAACCTGAGTATTATGCATGTGCAAAACTGGCTTGCACCCATTGTAGATGGACATAGAGCTTATCACACCCGATCATCATGTGGTGTCTAGGCACAACGAACTTTGGCAACGGTGCATACTCAGGGAGAACACTTTTATCTTGAAATTTAGTGAGAGATCATCTTATAATGCTACCGTCAATCAAAGCAAGATAAGATGCATAAAAGATAAACATCACATCCAATCAATATAAGTGATATGATATGGCCATCATCATCTTGTGCTTATGATCTCCATCTCCGAAGCACCATCATGATCACCATCGTCACCGGCGCGACACCTTGATCACCATCGTAGCATCATTGTCGTCTCGTCAATCTTATGCTTCCACGACTATTGCTACCGCTTAGTGATAAAGTAAAGCATTACAGCGCAATTGCATTGCATACAATAAAGCGACAACCATATGGCTCCTGCCAGTTGCCGATAACTGGGTTACAAAACATGATCATCTCATACAATAAAATTTAGCATCATGTCTTGACCATATCACATCACAACATGCCCTGCAAAAACAAGTTAGACGTCCTCTACTTTGTTGTTGCAAGTTTTACGTGGCTGCTACGGGCTTTAGCAAGAACCGTTCTTACCTACGCATCAAAACCACAATGATAGTTTGTCAAGTTGGTGTTGTTTTAACCTTCGCAAGGACCGGGCGTAGCCACACTTGGTTCAACTAAAGTTGGAGAAACTGGCACCCGCCAGCCACCTGTGTGCAAAGCACGTCGGTAGAACCAGTCTCGCGTAAGCGTACGCGTAATGTCGGTCCGGGCCGCTTCATCCAACAATACCGCCGAACCAAAGTATGACATGCTGGTAAGCAGTATGACTTATATCGCCCACAACTCACTTGTGTTCTACTCGTGCACAACATGAACGCATAAAACCTAGGCTCTGATACCACTGTTGGGGAATGTAGTAATTTCAAAAAAAATTCCTACGCACACGCAAGATCATGGTGATGCATAGCAACGAGAGGGGAGAGTGTTGTCTACGTACCCTCGTAGACCGTAAGTGGAAGTGTTATATCAACGCGGTTGATGTAGTCGTACATCTTCACGATCCGACCGATCCAAGCACCGAAAGCACGGCACCTCCGAGTTCTGCACACGTTCGGCTCGGTGACGTCCTCGCCTTCTCGATCCAGCAAGAGGGGCGAAGTAGTAGATGAGTTCTGGCGGCACAACGGCGTGGTGACGGTGTTGGCGAAGAAAAATCTTCGCACGGCTTCGTCTAAGCACTACGAAAACTATGAAGGAGGATAAACTAGAGGAGACAGGGTTGCCGGCACATGGCTTGGTGTTTCTTGATCTCTCTTTGGTGCTAGCCCTACCCCTCTCTTTATATGTTGAGCCCTGGGGTCGAAACTTGGAGTAAAAGCCTCCTCAAAATCGGTTTCACCCGAAAGGCAAGAGTCCTTCTCGGACTCCAGGGCTAGACGCCAGGGTTCCCGGTGTCTACCCCCTAGACGCCAGGGTTCCTGGCGTCTAGCCTCTGGTCTCCGCAAAACTTCCTTTTGCACTTTCCAAAAGCCTCGTGGGCTTTCCCCTTTGGCCCAGATAGAGTGTTCTCATGCCCAAACATTTCTGAAAACATCCGGAACCCCTTCCGGTGAATTCCGGAACCCTTCCGGAGATCAAACACTACTATCCCATATATCAAACTTTATCTCCGAACCATTCCGGAGTTCCTCGTCATGTCCGTGATCTCATTCCGGACTCCGAACAACATTCAGTCATCAACATACATAACTCATATAGTACTATATCGTCAACGAACATTAAGCGTGCAGACCCTACGGGTTCGAGAACTATGTAGACATGACTGAGACACCCCTCTGGTCAATAAGTAGTAGAGGGACCTGGATGCCCATATTGGCTCCTACATATTCTACAAAGATCTTTATCGGTCAGACCGCATAACAACATACGTTATTCCCTTTGTCATCGGTATGTTACTTGCCCGAGATTCGATCGTCGTATCTCAATACCTAGTTCAATCTCGTTACCGACAAGTCTCTTTACTCGTTCCGTAATACATCATCCCGTAACTAACTCATTAGTTGCAATGCTTGCAAGGCTTATAGTGATGTGCATTACCGAGTGGGCCCAGAGATACCTCTCCGACAATCGGAGTGACAAATCCTAATCTCGAAATACACCAACCCAACAAGTACCTTTGGAGACACCTGTAGAGCACCTTTATAATCACCCAGTTACGTTGTGACATTTGGTAGCACACAAAGTGTTCCTCCGGTAAACAGGAGTTGCATAATGTCATAGTCATAGGAACATGTATAAGTCATGAAGAAAGCAATAGCAACAAACTAAACGATCAAGTGCTAAGCTAACGGAATGGGTCAAGTCAATCATATCATTCTCCTAATGATGTGATCCCGTTAATCAAATGACAACTCATGTCTATGGTTAGGAAACTTAACCATCTTTGATCAACGAGCTAGTCAAGTAGAGGCATACTAGTGACACTCTGTTTGTCTATGTATTCACACATGTATTATGTTTCCGGTTAATACAATTCTAGCATGAATAATAAACATTTATCATGATATAAGGAAATAAATAATAACTTTATTATTGCCTCTAGGGCATATTTCGTTCAGAATCGTGCATATTGACTAAGTTGACAAAGCCCTTCGTCCCCGTCAACTTAGTAGGCCCACTATACTGGGTCCCAGCTAGCAGGGGGAGTATTCATTTTTTTGTGCGTAATAAGGAGGCACTTCCTTGCGTGCGAAGATATAGCTGGTGGGTCCGAGATGTCAGCGGCGGTAACGTTTTTTCGCGAAATACAGAGGCCGGTTCGGTGGGTCCCAGATGTTAGGTGGAGGAAATCATTATTTTGCGCGTAATAAGGAGGCATTTCCTTGCGTGTGGCCGTGGACCCAGCTGTTAGCCTCTCCACGTACAGTCCACTTCAGATGCATGTCGGTCGTTGACCACGCTGACCACGCCACGCCGAGAGCACCAGGGCGGTGGACGACGGTGAGGCCTAGGAAGGGAACGACACGGAGGCAGGGAAGACTCGGCCGTTGTTTTTGTTTCCCACGCGGAGGGGAGTATGACTGTATGAGGGTTTACTGGTTCGTCTGCCGTCGCTGGAGAATAACAACAGGTGTGGGTGAGTAGAGGGATGGCTGGGCGAGCGATGGGAGTACGGTGGTGCGGTGAGGCCTGCGCGGCAGCACAGCCGGCCGCGGGGAGGAGGGAGCAGGCAGTCCCGCTGGCGCTTGTTTGAGCGGCTGGAGCGGGAAGAGCAGAGATTGAAGAAGCACGACGGCTGTTGGATGGACATCCAACAGTATACAGGCCATCTGTGGAAAGCCTCGAATCTGTGGAAAACAACATACAGCCCATCTGCCATTATTTCAAATAATTTACAGCCCATTTGCTAATTCTTACGGGTTTTTTTGGAGCCCATATTCTTTATGTTAGCATTACAGCCCATATTGTGGCCACGGTTAAAAAATTATACGAAATTTTGCATATGTTGGTGCGGTCTGAACTATTTTTAATCCCGAAATTTCGAGTCACATTCAGACTGATTTTAAAAATAAATGTATATCAATATAAAATCCAATAAATTGTCCACGCATAAAAATCAATGCAATTTAAAATCTTGAAATGGAAAAAAAGATACTTGAAAATAATTGCCGGTTTGATGTGTTTTAAAAATGTACAGCCCATTTCTTATTACTGATAGGCCATTTTCTCGGCCAGCCGAATGAAGCTCTCCTCGTCTTGAAAGATTTGCAGACCAACAGGCCTAATAAAGCGACTTACTTGAAAAATCAGAAAAGAACTGGGCTAGCCATTTTCAGAAAGAAAAAAAACTATTGGGCTGGTCTGTGGTAAACATAAAAGAAAAGGTTGTCTAGACAGGCCGGAGTGTCCCGCACAGCCCAGTTGACACCCTGCTTCCGTCTCAAAAACAAATTAGATAAATGCCACTCCAATTTTGGCGATTCATAAAAATGTCACTACAATTTTCAAACTTTGAAAAATGCCACTGCAATTTTTGCAAACTTTGAAAAACACCACTGCAGTTTGCAAACTTTGAAAAACGCCACTCCAGACTTCGAAAAATGCCACTAGAAATGGCATGAAATGGCATTTTTCAAAGTTTGGAAATTGCAGTGGCATTTCTCGGATACACCAGATTTGGAATGGCATTTATCAAATTAACCCAAAACAAAAATAACTGGGCGAGCTGCTGGGTCCCTGGTGTCAGCCGCTCGTTGTGCAATTCTCTTGTTTATTGACTACGTTGACAATGGCATGGGACCCAGATGTCAGAAATCCACTAGGAGGAGCCATTTTTTTATTGGCTTGAAATAAGGAGGCACTTTCTTGCATACTGCCATGACCTTGGCGGGTCCCTGCTGTCATCCTCTCCATGTACAATCATCTCCTGATTGTGTACGTGTCAACTTGCTAGGCCCACAAGTCAGCCTCTAAACCGTGGAGGACAAATACAACCCATTTAAAAAATAACGGCCCATTCCATACGTTCAAACGGAAAGTTCAACATTCAGACCAAAGTAACAGGTCTGATCCACATATAGAGTACTGAACTTCCACGTTGACAACCATCATAGCCAAGTTAACAATCTACTCCCACTAACACTCTAGTAGCGTACAAGTACTAACTTACTCTTAGCTAACTAGACGATGCCGGCCGCCATCTGCTGTCCATGCTAAACGCCGGCAACGTCGTCCTCTGCCTCGCCTCGGACTTGCCAGAGGTGCGATAGGGCGCGTTGCTCGCGCGCGTTGGCCCTTTCCATGCCGGCGTGGTCCACTGAAGCTTTGGCTTCCAAGCAGGAAACCCACTTTACGAGCTGGTAGTAAAAATCGGTGTCGCGAACGCGTGCGTTCCCGATAGCCTCCAGGGCTATTTGTCGGGTGCCGGCCTCCACGTAGTCGGCCCAGTTGTGGGAACTCTGCTCGCGACTCAGAGGGTCGGTGCGCTGCTGCTCCATGTCCCGCTGGCGGCGCAAATCGGCGATACGCTGCTCCTCCGCCAGGTGGTCGTGCTCCAACAACTCCTGCTCCTCCGCCATGCGGTCGCGCTCCAATAACTCCTCGATCTCCGCATTGCCATCTAAAGACAGATAGAATGTCTCCTCCCTCCGTCTGCCTTCCGGTGAAAACCCGAACACTAGTTCCGGTGATGACCGGCTCTGGCATCGCCTACCGCGGACGGGAGGGGGCATGGCGGACGTGGCAAGCAACGTCGGGCCGGTGGGGGCTTATGAGGATATGGAGAGTTGGGTCATGGTGTTACCTGAGAAGGCCGGGAAACAGTACTTATAGGCGGAAGGTAGCGCGACGGTCATCGGAATTCAATGCATAATGGCTTAGCACGCCAGCTTGCCGTGTAAAACTAGAGAAACCGAAATTATGACTGTGTCGTCCCATCCCGTCTGGGTCGCACGCCGGCATGGCGGTCAAATGAGTGCACTCGAATCATCTCCCTCCTTGTCAATAATGATTCCATGGATTTAAAGCGTATCTTTTTTCGCATCAGTTAGCTGCCTTAATTATGGTCGGTTGCATGCAGGCACTCAGAATCGCCCGCAGGCAGTACGCGAAGCAGCATGCAACGAGTCGCAGCCGAGGGCATGCATGCAGCCGCTTAAATCGCTGGAATTAATTAGGCTTAAACTTTTGCATGCCGTTAATTATTGTCATGCCTTGGTCTTGCTGCTTTGCTCATGGGACTAATAAATCCCGAACAGAGGGAGTACCTTGGTTGGTGAGAGGTTTGAATTAAGCCCTGCAAACCGGAAAGGAGGTACTCCCTCCATTTTTATTTAGTTCGCATATTAACTTTGGTCAAAGTCAAGCTTTACAAACTTTGACCAAGTTTATATACAAAAATATTAAGATATACAATAACAAATCAACAACAACAAAATTAAGATATACAATAACAGATCATATACAAATATGTAGCTCCAAAAGAAGAGATCTAGAAAAAACATCTGTTCTTCCTACTAACATGGATGCTTCTCTTGGCCAACATTCAGTACAGACTGAAAGACAAATTTGTTTGTGAAGTCTACAATTACTCTTGCAAACGTAAGTGGTTTCACCAACAGCTGGAACCATGAGAATGAACCACACATGATGGAGGAACATCCACTACAATATGATTTGGTCTTCTCTCAATCACACCGCGAGACTATTTTTGGAATACAAACTTTAACTTAGGCAAAATGATGCCCATTGTATAATCAGACCAAAGCAATGAAGCACCTAGTGTTGGCCAATAAATAGTACAGTACTACTTTTCTGCAGTCCATGAAGTGACTATCCAATCTTTCTGTGTCTATTTTCAAATGGCACTACATGCAGTGACTATACTATTCTCTTGTGAAGTTCAACCAAAATTGCAGACACTTTGTTTGTTTGCCAAATATCAACGGGCAGACATCTCTGTCTGCAAAAATATCAAGCAGCTAGTAAACATATACCACACCTTGTATTTTTGGTTTAAACATGTCTCTTCCGCTTAGCATCTGTCATGTTCTGCACTGGACAATCTGATACAGTTATGTTTTGCCCTGGACAATTTCATACTGAATTGATTTGCTGGTTCAGAGTAGAAATATAGCGCCTATTCTTCATCAGACCAAGGATATCCATGTTCGCAGTGATGGAAGAGGTGAAATCAATACAACCAAAATTGAGCATCCAATCATTGAATCATGTCCTGCACCTCCAATGTAGGTCCACCCTGCCAATAAATTCACATGCAAACCACTAGTATTACTATCTAATGACAGTACAAAAAGAGTAGCAAGATAGTAGCAAACCATGTACCTTCGTAATGAACAGCTCATAGTGCCACCAATTGGATATAAAGGTTTGGAAAAAAACATGCTCCTAATGTTGAACCAGTTGGACTTTTTGTGCAGTTCCACTAAAATTGAGCATCCCTGTTTGCATAGATATTGAAAGTGTGATTACTCTAAAAGTGGCACTAGTTGAAGCATAGACTCACAAATATAAGCATTCCAATTTCATAATGGGAAAAGGTAGCAAGACTATTTCTAACCACCTGTTTGAAGGAATAAATAAAGCAACAGCGGCTGATGTCAGGAAGGCATACATAGTTTTTTTCTGAAAAACTGAGCCATTCCTGAGCTGCATGAGTGTACTATCTCATATCAGTGGGTTTGAATACTTTGGTTTTGTAGTGGGTTTTTCAGTGTTTTTTTACTGTGTTGTCCTGTCGTATCCCTAGCTCTTACATCATACTCCCTCCGTCCGGATTAAATGTCGCAGAAATGGATAAAACTGGATGTATCTAGAACTGAAATACGCCTAGACCCATCCATTTATTTCCGGATGGAGTGAATACATGTCAATATGTCATGCCTTTCTATTCTTCAGTACCTATTCCATCTCTGCTGTAGCATGTTTTATAACTGAATCACCATTCTTCTATATAAGGCATGCAAGGGGAAGATGGCTATGTTAGAATCTGAAGGGTTACAAACCAGGTCTTTGCAAAAGATCCAAACGCCAGGAGATAATAAACCAACTCCATTTTTCATAGATACTGCTCCAGCACAGAGAAACCCAACTCCCACTAATAATAAGTAGATTCTAGTGGCCAAAGAACTAGTCCGCTCCAGTCCAGCAAAAGAATGTCAACTCCATTCTAAGAAGTGTGTGCGTATCCTCGCATCATGAAATTTTATAGGATTCTGATCATATTTTCTACATGTTTATTACCCGTCTCTCTTTTAGAAAATAAGGTTAAACAATACAAGACTTCCTCCATTGGGATCGTATTCGAGGAAAATACCTTGCGGGAATTCTCTGTGCTCCAGTGCTGATGTAAGTACCTGTTGTATATCACTATATTTTTACATCAGCATGTATTTTGTTAATCTGCCTGAAGCTAACCTTTATCTAATCTAAAATTAGTTGTAGCAAAATGTTAAAGGCGCCAATGTTGATTTTTGTAAGGAAAACTGCCTGGTAGTTTTGCGTACTGAGCTACATGAATGTGTTGTCTCATATCACGCACATTACTGAATTGTAGTGCTTCTCTGGTTGCCCATTCATTCATTGTGTCAATGTTGCTTTCGTGTTACCTTACTTGGCTGATGATAGATGTGCCATATTGTGTTAATTTGGTGTAGGCTAGTTGCCCAAACGTTCGTTGTGTCAATGTTGCTTTCCTATTATCTGACTTGGCCAATGATAGCAATGCTAGTGTGTTAATTTTGTGCAGGCTACTGAAGATAAGAAGACAAACTCTGAAAACAGCAAGGCAACCCCATTGTTTCTTTCCAGTAAATCTAGGCCAAGTAATATGGCAATAAATCATGATTAATCTGTTTGGTGCCCGTCCTAATTTATGTTATGATGCAGTGGTCAAGACACTCTCCACTATCAATAATACAAGCCTGCCAAAATCGCCATCTGAATCTGTTCAGTATCCTCTGTCTCGAATGTGAAAGAATAAATGTATGTTTGTGAACCAATTAATGGCTTAAGCAATGATGGAAATGGTGGATGAATTAGAGGTGCAGAGTCGTGCGACACAACAACTGATCAATGTTTTCAGAGACAGTGTGGAAAAGCAGCAAGAACTTGCCCACATGCGTATGGGCGTCATCTGTGCTGAGGTTGCAGATTGTGACGTTGTAGATGGTTAGGTTCTGCTCGTTTAGTTGCACTGGCATCAATCTTTAATTTCCCAGTGGATGTAATTTCTTGTAATATATTCTGGATGTGCAACGTTATTCCCTGTATGTCGTACCTTTGCTCGTCGTAATGGGCTCAAATTATCTAATTTGGCCTAAAGACATGAACGAACTTTAGTGGGCCCATTAAGTTAATGGGCCGTTACTAGGACGAAAGTTAATGGTCGGCCTCTTACCTCCCGGGTCGTTAACAGGCCGACATCGAAGCGGGCAACAAGTGGCCCCAATTTATTTCACGGGCCGTTAACAGGCCGTTAGTAAGTTTGGGCTACATATGGTCCAACTATACTGTAGGCCTTTAGCAGGCCGAAGGAGACAGCGGGCTTGTATTGGACCATGAAGAGCATGGGCCGCCAAGAGGCCGAAAGTCAGGTCGTATTGTAAATGGCCCAATTGTGTTATGAGCCTTTAGCAGGCCGAAAGAGAAACCGGGCTGGTATTGGACCATGAAGGGCATGGGCCATTAAGAGGCCAAAACTAAGGTCCGACTACAAATGGCCCAACTCATTTATGGTCCGTTAACAGGCTGAAAGGCACACAGGGCCGGGAATTGGCCCAACACTTAAATGGGTCGCTAAAAGGCTAAAACTCAGGTCAGACTACAATGGGCCCAATTGATTTATGGGCCGTCAATAGGCTGAAAGTGACACCGGGCCAGAAATTGGCCCAACACTTAAATGGGCCGCTAAAAGGCCGAAACCCGGGTCCGACTACAAATGGCCCATCAGATCTATGGGCCATCAACAGGCTGAAAGACACACCGGGCCGGAAATTAGCCCAACATTTAAATGGGTCGCTAAAAGGCCGAAAGATGTACATCCTGAAAATTGGCCCATCCATTAAATGGGCCGTTAACAGGCCGAAATCTCATCGGGCCGATATTGAGCCCAAATATATAGCGGGCTGTTAACGGGCTCGAACTGACGATGGGCTGCAATGGTGTCAAATCTTTAACGGGCCGAATTGGCACATCTCGTATGTGCCGTGGGCTTAAATGGACCTGACACAAGTAGGCCTTATATGGGCCGGCCTGCTAATTTTTACTGGGTCGGCCTTTTTCACCGGAATGGGCCACTGTTGGGCCGTGCCACGTGTTGACCTATCATAGGCGCCTCCTGTCCAATGAGTGGATGACATCTGTCCCAACGATGAGCTGACACGTGTTTCCTCTAGCTAATGATGATTTTACACGTGGAAAATCCCCATTGGTCGGTGTTGTTAACGGGTTATCAGATCCAAAACCCGACCTGATAGCTTAACGGTGTTCCGTTACGGTGGATTCCACGTGTCGGTCACCCTTGACGAAAGCACTTCTATGACGCACGATTTATCATCATGGAAGTGGACACTTCCGTGATGATAATTTTGGTAATGTCATGTAACACTTCCACGACAGCACGGGTATGACTATCTTGATTCTGTCATAAATTTGTCATGGATGTACATGCATGACAAAAAAGCGATCTACTGTGACAAACATGTATCATCACGGAAGTGTATTTTTTTTTGTAGTGCGTGGAGTGTATTTGTTGGTGGAGGGGGAGTAAACCTTTACTTTTATCGCTTGGGAACCGCCGCTAATGTGTTTAGCATGGAAGGTATTGATAACTCTTGGTCGTAACATTGATAGGAAGGGCGTACCTCCCAAAATCATATTTATATCTGTTTTAAGCTTTGAGCTCTGGCACCTCTGCAAATCCCTTCTTCCCTCTGCGAAGGGACTATCTATTTAATTTTATGTTGAGTCATCACCTTCTCAAACAAGCATCGGACCTGAGAGCACTATTGTCATCCTCGTGCATTGTGTATAGTTAATGTTGGATGCATCATGATTGGATCTTTTCAACCATGAATTACAATGTTTAATCGTAGCTTGAACTTTGGAGGTGCTATGCATTTATGTTTTGCGGTCTCGGAAAGGGCTAGCATATTGTATCATGATTGTTTTGACAAAGTGTTGTCATTTGATATATCTTATTATTGCTCTCTAGTTGATTATGCTATTGATATGAGTTAATGCAATTCCTAAGAGTTATTGTTACAAGGTTAATCATAATCTTTGCTGAAAACCTCGGTGCTACTTAATCTTATTTATGTAAACAAGAGCAAAGGAGTTCGTAAAAGTTTCTATTTTTCAGTTTCAGTTTGTCAACCGAATTGCTTGAGGACAAGCAAAGGTTTAAGCTTGGGGGAGTTGATATGTCTCCATCGTACCTATTTTTCCTAATGCTTTTTCTCTTGTTTTGGACTCTAATTTGCATGATTTGAATGAAACTAACCCAGATTGACGTTGTTTTCAGCAGAACTACCTTGGTGTTGTTTTTGTGCAGAAATAGAAGTTCTCGGATTCAGATGAAACTTTTTGGAGAACTATTTCAGAATATATCAAAAATACTAGCACGAAGAACCACCGGAGGAGGGCTGGCTGGGCACAAGACACGAGGGCGCCCCCCCTTTGGCGTGCCCTGGTGGGTTGTGCCCACCTCATGGCCCGTAGACCTAATTCCAACTCCATAAATACCTATTTTTGGAGAGAAAAATAAGAGAGGAAGTTTCATCGCGTTTCATGATACAGAGCCGCCGCCACCTCCTGTTCTTCACCGGGAGGCCAGATCTGGAGCCCGTTTGGGGCTCCGGAGAGGGGAATCTTCGGTCTTCATCATCATCAACCCTCCCTCAACACCAATTCCATGATGCTCTCGACCGGGCTACTAATCACTTTGCTGCAGATATTTAATCTTCGGGTGTGGTTGAATTGACAACTCAACTTCTAATACTTGCAAATATTCTTTGGCTCCATTTGTGTCGAATCTATAAATTTGGGTTGAATACTCTACCCTTGAAAACTGTTGCGATCCCCTATACTTGTGGGTTATCAATTGCTCGGCAAAGAGAGAAGCTTTCTCTTTCAGAAGTGCATTATGAGATTCCTTTAGAGACTCGAGTTCTTGATTCATGTTAAATTCATCAGATAAACTCTCGAAGTTTTCTGAAACCTGTGACAGTGGGAGAGGCTCCCACTGTGATATATTAATTTTCAAAAGTTACAATGTACATTGTGAAAGGGCTATACAGAATGCATCCCTGGCCACTTTGTGGCACAGGTAATGTGAAACTAGTAGTGGGGACTAGTCAGAAGGGAGGGAGTCTAAAACTAGGAAGATAAAGTCCTTCATATTATCTTTTACTCTATATTCTAGTAAACCAAAGTCTGTTTTAAATCTAGCTAGCCAAGAGTTGTAGGATGGGTTGATGTTTCTGAAGAGTTTATTATTTCGCTCCTTCCAAATACTCCAAGATGCTTGTAGGAAGATTTCCATGAACATAGGTTTGTTCCAATTTTTCTTGGCCATTTCCAACCGGGGTAGCCGTGTGACATGATGTTCAGGATTGATCCCAAGTTTGGACCAACAGTACTTACTGAACGGGCAGTTTAGAATCATATGATCCACATCTTCCTCTGTATGGCCGCAGAGGAGGCATGTCAGGTCCTCTCCCACATTGTAGTGTCGACGTTTGAGCATGTTTCATGTATTGAGGCGATCAGAGAGTAGAAGCCAACCAAAGACCTTTATCTTAATTGTGACCTTGGATTTCCAGAGCCAATGATATGATCGATGGGCTTTAACATCTGTTGAAGATATAACCACTGAGGGTAAACCGCCCAGGAGGGGCCGGTTCACCTTCAGTTATACTGAAGCCCAAGGAAACCCAGAAGATGGCGCTTTACGGATGAAGCTTAGAGGCCCAGAGCCCACAGGCGGTTTAGGGCCCATGATAGTAAACTGCCATGATTGTATACTTGCATTGTAAGATAAGAAAGAAGAGACCGAGGCAGACACTTGTATGAGCCAGCCTCGGGACTCCGTAGACCGGCCGGGATCCTCCCTGAATATATAAAGGGGTGACCCGGCGACGGTTCAGGGACAGAAAACAACAACTCGAAGCCAGACAAAGCGGATTCGCTCCCTGGTCTTCGAAACCCCAGCAATACCAATCACAACTAGACGTAGGCTTTTACCTTCATCGAAGGGGCCGAACTAGTATAAACTCTCGTGTCCATTTGTCCGGTTTAACCCCTTCAAGCTAACCCGTAGTGATGGCTCCATGACTAAGTCCTTCCATGAGGACATCTATCGTAACAATTCCACGACAGTTGGCGCCCACCGTGGGGCTATCACACGATGGTTTTGAGTTCTTGAAGGGCAACTTCGATGGACTGAGGGGATACGTTGTGGGCCGGATGACAAAGAGTTGCCGCGGCAAGCTCTACATCGACAACGCAGGATGGGGTCCTGAGGTGTAACACCCCGGATATATTTTCCCAATTTGTAATCCAACTCTTGCCGTTTCTGGCGTTAAGTTATTTTATTTTCTCGGGTTCGGGTTTTTGTCTCCGGGTGCTGTTGTCATTGTCATGCATCTCATATCATGTCATCATGTGCATTGCATTTTCATACGTGTTCATCTCATGCATTCGAGCATTTTCCCCGTTGTCCGTTTTGCATTCCGGTGCTCCGTTCTCCTCCGGTGGTCATTTCTACCTTTCTTTTGTGTGTGGGGATTAAACATATCCGGATTGGACCGAGACTTGCCAAGCGGCCTTGGTTTACTAACGGTAGACCGACTGTCAAGTTTCGTACCATTTGGACTTCGTTTGATGCTCCAATGGTTAACCGAGGGACCGAAAAGGCCTCGTGTGTGTTGCAGACCAACACCCCTCCAAGTTGGTCCAAAACCCACCAAAACCCTCTCCATCATCTAGATCGTTCGATCACGATCGCGTGGCCGAAAACCGCACCTCATTTGGACTCTCCTAGCTCCTCCTATGCCTATATAAAGACCCCCCCGAAATTTCTCCTTCCCCTTCCTCCCAAAAAACCCTAGATCTGACCCTCCGCGCGCCGGACACGCCGCCGCCAGCCATTCCCGCGCCACCACGTGGCACCCCGCGCCGTCCCCGCCGCCGCGGCCCAGAGAGCCTGGATCGGGCCCTCTCGGCCCATCTTCCCGCGCGCCGCCCGGATTCCGCGCCGCCGCCGCCTGCTTCTTGCTTCGCCGCCTCTGCCGCCCGCCATCGACGCTGGCCGCAAGCTCGCCGGAGCTCGTCGCTGGAGCCCCGCGCTCCCTCGCCTTCCCCGCGCCTCGGGAACAGTCGCCGAGGGCGCCCGCCGCCGCCCGCTGTCAGATCCGGCCGGGTAGAGGCCGGCCTCGCCTCTCCTTCATCTCCCCGCCGACGGACCGACCTCGCCGGAGCGAGTTGACCTCGCCGGAGTCACCTCGGGTTGCGTGCCCGCGAGGAACCCTAGATCCGCGGGTGGTGATTTTCTTCTAAGTCCTCAAATTCCCAGATCCATATGCCCATGTTCATCATGCTATAAATTAGCATCCGTAGCTCCGTTTTGGGCATATGGCATATCAAAATGTTCGCCTCAGGGAGCACATTATTTCATCTCATTGCATCCTTTTCATTTGAGTTCATCTTGATGCCCGAAATGTTGTTAGAAGAATGCTATTTGAGATAATTGTCAGATCTGCTGCTCCAATTAGATATTTGTCATTTTTGCCATGATTATTGTGTGCATGATATGCCCCTAAGCTCTTCATGAGTTTTGTTATATGTGTTGCCATCTATCCATAGGTGCAACCCATGTATTTTTGTGATATGTGTGGTGACTATCACAAGCTTGCAAAGTGGGGCATTCGTTAATGCTGATTTCAGGGACTTCGCATTTCCACTAAGTCCTTGAGCTATTTATCTCATTATGCCATATGTTCATGTTGTTTCCTAGTGATCCGTGCCTCTTTTGAGGATGGTCAGTAAGGATGTTTTGTTAATCTTGTAGTGCTCTATCCATCCATGCCTTTGTTTGCAATTATGGAGCACCCTAGCTTGAGTCAATCGAGCTCTACTTTTGTCATTTCGTGAATCTGGGCAAATTGTCTACTTGTTAGCGATTTTGCCGAGGATGTTGTAGTTGATCCGTTGCTATGTTATTGTTAGATGCTCGCTCTTTTGCTATGCCTATGCTACGATGCCTACCACTTGCTTATCATGCTTCCTAAATTGCCATGTCAAACCTCTAACCCACCTTGTCCTAGAAAAACGTTGATTGGCTATGGTACCGCTTTGCTCAGCCCCTCTTATAGCGTTACTAGTTGCAGGTGAAGATTGGAGACCGTTCCTTGTTGGAACATTATTTACTTGTTGGGATATCATTATATTATCTTGTTATCTTAATGCATCTATATACTTGGTAAAGGGTGGAAGGCTTGGCCTCTCGCCTAGTGTTTTGTTCTACTCTTGCCGCCCTAGTTTCCGTCATATCGGTGTTATGTTCCCGAATTTTTTGCGTTCCTTACGCGGTTGGGTGATAATGGGAACCCCTTGATAATTCGCCTTGATTAAAGCTTTTCCAGCAATGCCCAACCTTGGTTTTACCATTTGCCACCTAGCCCTTTTTCCCTTGGGTTTCCGGAGCCCGAGGGTCATCTTATTTTAAACCCCCCCCCCCCCGGGCCAGTGCTCCTCTGAGTGTTGGTCCAACTCGTCAGCCGTCGGTGGCCACCAGGGGCAACTCTGGGCTGGCCTACCAGAAGTTAAGACAATCTGAGTGTGCCCTAAGAACGAGATATGTGCAGCTCCTGTCGGGATTTGTCGGCACATTCGGGCGGTGTTGCTGGATTTGTTTTAACTTGTCGAAGTGTCTTGTAGAATCGGGATACCGAGTCTGATCGGAATGTCTCGGGAGAAGGTCTATTCGTTCGTTGACCGTGAGAGCTTGTCATGGGCTAAGTTGGGACTCCCCTGCAGGGATTTGAACTTTCGAAAGTCGTGCCCGCGGTTATGGGCATATGGGAATTTGTTAGTGTCCGGTTGTAAATGACTTGAACCTTAACTTAATTAAAATGAATCAACTGTGTGAGTTACCGTGATGGTCTCTTCTCGGCGGAGTCAGGGAAGTGAACACGGTGTTGGAGTAATGCTTGCGCAGGTTGCTCTCTAGTTTCTCGTTCGCGCTTTGCCTCCTCTTCTCGCTCTCTTTTGCGAACAGGTTAGGCACCATATATGCTAGTCGCTTGCTGCAGCTCCACATATATTACCTTGTCTTACCTATAACCTTAAATAGTCTTGATTGCGAGGGTGCGATATTGCTGAGTCCCTGTGGCTCACAGATTACTTCCAAACCAGATGCAGGGCCTGATGATTCCGTTCCAGATGACGCGCTTGAGCTCAAGTGGGAGTTCGACGAGGACTCACGCCGATACTACGTGTCTTTCCCTGATGATCAGTAGTGGTGCCCAGTTGGGGTGATCGGGACCGTGTCGCATGTTGGGTTATCTTTCATTTTGGCGCCGTAGTCGGGCCATGAGTGTTTGATTGATGTAATGCTATTTATGTACTTTGATTGACGTGGCGAGTGTAAGCCAACCATGTATCTCCCCTTTTATTATCTATATTACATGGGATGTTGTGAAGATTGCCTAACTTGCGACATTGCTTTCAATGCGGTTATGCCTCTAAGTCGTGCCTCGACACGTGGGAGCTATAGCCGCATCGAGGGCGTTACAAGTTGGTAATCAGAGCCTTCCTCGACCTTAGGAGCCCCCATTGCTTGATCGTTTTTAGCAGCCGTTGTTGAGTCTATAAAAATGTTTTGAGTCATTTAGGAATTATATATCGGAGAGTTTAGGAATTCTTTTTACTCCCCAGTCTCCTCATCGCTCTGGTAAGGCATCCAGACGTAGAGTTTTGACTCTTCTCTTCTCAAATTTCACTAAAAAAAATTTAGGATCACGCGGGTATCTTGGAATCGTTCCGATGGTTTTGTGACGAGAACATTGTTCTTGGTGCCTCCTGACTTTAGGGGTTGTGGCAGTGTCCCGGGGAGTTGAGCTCCGAGGTGTTGTCGTCACAATTTTATCGTTGCAGTTCTGGAATACCTGAGTTTAGTATGCCGACATCGAAAATCTCTTTTATGCAGTTCGTTGGTGAGATAACCTCGATGCCACCCAGTACTGGGGCGGGAGTTCAGGAGTATCGCCATAACTTGTATAACGGATGCTTTTCGAAGGTTGAGGTAGATGGTTTCCAAAGTTTTCTCGGTTATGTGTTGAAGGATGGATACAGCTGGATGTAGGAATTGCTAGATTTGGGTGAGATATTATGCTTCCCCTGTATCCCCAACACCTGAATGCATAACCGGAAAGGTTTGGGAGTTTCATAGGTGGGAATTCTTGTAGCTCTAGTTCTTCTTCCATGGATATTTGGTTTGAGATTGGGATTTCTTACCGAGTATTCGTCCTTGATCCGTACCTTGTTGATTTATTCCTCTACCTAGATTCTAAGTGGCTTCTCAATTTATGGATATGTGACCATTTCAAGTGGAATGCATTCGTTTTTATGTTCGTATGTGAAGACTATATGTTGCAATTTCAACCCGTTTGATTCAGCTTCATTTTATCTATCTATGTGCTAACGGTGGTCAACCTCTTCAGGATGGCTCCCGCTAAGAGCACCAATCAGAATCAGAATCAAGATCCGCCACCACCTCCACGTCCTCCGGAGGCATGGAAAGCTGTGATGGCCGCAACCAATGCAAACACACAGTTGATCATGCAAATTCTTCAAGAGCGCAATCAAGTGAACCAAGGCAACAATCAAAATCACTTTGCTACACTCAACCAGTTCCTTGCTAACGGGCCAAAGACTTTCAGCAATTGTGTTGAGGCAACTGATGCTGACGATTGGCTCGTGGATCTGTGCAAGCATTTCGAGTGCAGTAACGTCAGGCCTGAGGACTTCATCAAGTTCGCTTCCTTCCAACTCAAAGACCAAGCTGCAGATGGTTCCAGCAGTACAAGGATTCCAGAGGAGGCCGTGCGATTACCTGGGATGAATTCCGTCAAGATTTCAGAGCTCATCATATCCCCCAGAGCGTGGTTGAAAGCAAGCGTGAGGAATTCCGCAACCTGAAGCAAGGCTCTTTGTCTGTCTATGACTACAACAAGTTGTTTCAGAAGCTCGCCCGCTTTGCTAAGAAGGATGTCCCTGATGAGAAGAGCATGATATACCAGTTCAGGGGTGGTCTCAGGGAAGAAATTCAGCTAGCTCTTGTTCTCTTTGAGCCCTTGAGGTACGATGAGTTCTACAACATGGCATTGAAGCAAGAGGCCGCTCAACTGAGGTGTGATGCTTCCAAGAAGCGAGCCAGAGACACTACTCCTTCTTCCTCTACTCAAGTGGCCAAGCAGTAGAAGTATTGGCTTCCTCCTCCTCCGTTTCGTAGCCATATCAGCAGAAGAGCAAAGATGGCAATGGATCTTCCCACCCACCCAACCCTGGCTTTCAGAACAAGACTTCGTCTCAAGCTCCAAGATCGAGTGCTCCGTATCACCGTCCGCTTTCAGAGGTCACGTGCAACAAGTGCCAACAGAAGGGTCACTATGCCAACAAATGCTTCAATCAGAGGCGTCTTCCTCCTCCTCCTCTTGTGAGATCGGCAAGTACAGCTGTGGTCAAGCATAACCCCAAGCACGCCAAGGTCAACTTGATGAACGCAGCTCAGGTAGAGGACTCGTCAGATGTCATCATGGGTAACCTTCCTGTTAACGATGTTCCTGCAAAAGTTCTTTTTGACACTGGTGCATCGCATTGTTTCATCTCGAGACCTTTTGCATCTAAGCATGGGTGGTTTTCTCAAGTTATGCATACACCGTTAGCAGTTGTCTCTCTGGGTAGATGTTAGCTCACTAACTATGAGGTTCCGGATATTTCTATCTCGTTGGGTGATTTCAAGTTTCTGGCTTCTCCAATGATCCTTGGTAACTCGGATATTGATCTTATTCTCGGGATGGATTGGCTATCTAAGCACAAGGCTCAGCTTGATTGTGCAGCCAGGCAGATTCAATTGACGCATTCGTCTGAGGATGTAATTGTCTTTGCCGCTCGGGATAATACCATCCGTCTGTTTTCTCTCAATGAGAAGGGTGAACTGGATGCTATCTCGCAAATTCCAGTCGTTTGCGAATATCAAGACGTCTTTCCAGAAGAGCTTCCAGGAATACCTCCGCACCGGCCAGTTGAATTCGTCATTGATCTTGAGCCCGGCACGGAACTTGTGTGCAAGCGTCCTTACAAGCTCGGACCTGAAGAGTTGAAGGAGCTGAAGAAGCAACTCGATGTTCAAGAGAGAATGGGTCTCATCCGACCTAGTTCTTCTCCGTGGGGTTGTGGTGTTCTTTTTGTGAAGAAGAAGGATGGAATGGACCGACTTTGTGTTGATTACCGTCCATTGAACAAGAAGACCATCAAGAACAAATACCCACTTACCAACATCAATGAGTTGTTCGAACAACTCAAAGGTTCCCAAGTATTCTCCAAGCTTGATCTCTGTATGGGTCATCATCAGATTCGAATCCGTGAGCAAGATATTCCCAAGACGGCTTTCAGGACAAGCTTTAGTTCATATGAATACACTGTCATGTCTTTTGGTCTCGTCAACGCTCCTCCGACTTTCTCTCGCATGATGAACTTCATCTTCAACGCCTACACCAATGACTTCATTTTGGTCTATCTCGACGACATTCTGGTCTTTTCAAAGAACAAGGAAGATCATGCCAAGCACTTGCGTTTGGTACTCGATAAGCTCAGGGAACACAAGTTCTACGCCAAGTTCTCCAAGTGCGAATTTTGGCTCGATGAGGTTCTTTATCTTGGCCATATCATCTCTGCCAAGGGCATTGCGGTGAATCCTGAGAAGGTGTTTGCAATTGTAAATTGGGAACCACCTCAGAACGTGAAGCAACTCCATAGCTTCCTCGGTCTCGCAAGCTATTGTCGAAGATTCATTGAAAACTTTTCTAAGATCGCGAAGCCTCTCTCAAATCTTCTCCAGAAGCACGTCAAGTATGTTTGGTCTCCGGAGTGTGACATTGCTTTCAACATTTTGAAAGAGAAATTGGTCATTGCTCCAGTTCTGACTCCTCCTGATGAATCCAAGCCGTACGAGGTCTTTTGTGATGCCTCTCTCCAAGGTCTTGGCGCAGTATTGATGCAAGAGAAGAAAGTTGTGGCTTATACCTCTCGCCAGTTGAAGCCCAACAAGAAGAACTACCCCACTCATGATCTCGAGTTGGCGGTAGTAGTGCATGCTCTTTTGACTTGGAGACATCTCTTATTGGGAAGAAAAGTGGACATCTTCACTGACCACAAGAGTCTCAAGTACATCTTCACTCAGCCTAATCTCAACCTCAGGCAGACTCGATGGGTCGAAATGATTCAAGAGTATAATCCGAGTATCGAGTATACTCCAGGCAAGGCCAATGTGATTGCTGACGCATTGAGCAAGAAGGCTTATTGCAACAGTCTGATTCTCAAGCCTTATCAACCCGAGCTTTGTGAAGCTTTCCGCAAACTTAATCTGCAAGTTGTTCCTCAAGGTTTCCTCGCCAACCTTCAAGTCTCTCCTACCTTGGAAGACCAGATTTGCCAAGCTCAACTTCTTGATGCTATGGTGAAAAAGGTGAAGATTGGGATTTCCAAGAGTCAACCCAAGTACAAGTGCTACCGCCTTGATGACAAGGATACTCTCTTCTTCGAGGATCGTATTGTTGTGCCCAAAGGTGACCTTCGTAAAGTGATCATGAACGAGGATCACAATTCTCTCCTCTCCATCCACCCTGGGAGCACGAAGATGTATCAGGACCTCATGCAGGCCTATTGGTGGACTCGAATGAAGCGCGAGATTGCTCAATTCGTGAATGAGTGTGATGTCTGTAGAAGAGTAAAGGCAGAACACCAAATACCAGCGGGTCTCCTCCAACCTCTTGCCATTCCAGAATGGAAGTTTGACCACATTGAGATGGACTTCGTGACTGGGTTTCCAAAGTCCAAGCGTGGCAATGATGCTATATTCGTTGTCATCGACAAACTCACTAAAGTGGCTCACTTTCTGCCTATCAAAGAGTCAATCACTGCAACTCAATTGGCGGAACTCTATACCTCTCGGATTGTCTCTCTGCATGGTATTCCTCAAGTGATCTCTTCAGACCGTGGCAGCATCTTTACCTCCAAGTTTTGGGATTCTTTTCAGAAGGCCATGGGCACCAACATCCGCTTCAGTACAGCTTTCCATCCTCAAACTAGCGGTCAAGTCGAGCATGTCAACCAGATTCTTGAAGATATGCTCAGGGCTTGTGTGATCTCCTTCAGCAT
Source organism: Triticum aestivum (assembly GCF_018294505.1). Taxonomy (NCBI): domain Eukaryota; kingdom Viridiplantae; phylum Streptophyta; class Magnoliopsida; order Poales; family Poaceae; genus Triticum; species Triticum aestivum. The sequence goes on along the minus strand of NC_057806.1, from coordinate 97,322,803 downwards.
GAAGTGGGAGGATTGTCTTCCATATGCTGAATTCTCCTACAACAACAGTTTTCAAGCAAGTTCGGGCAAGGCCCCATTTGAAATTATGTATGGCAGGAAGTGCCGTACCCCTCTCAACTGGTCTGAAACCGGTGAACGTCAACTTCTGGGAAATGACTTAATCACAGAGGCAGAGGAAATGTGCAAAGTCATTCGAGATAACCTCAAAGCAGCCCAATCCCGCCAGAAGAGCTACTATGATAGTAAGCACCGTGATTTGGCTTTCGAGATCGAAGATCATGTTTACCTCCGCGTCTCTCCAATGAAAGGTACTCGTCGCTTCGGTATCAAAGGGAATCTTGCCCCTAGATACGTGGGACCTTTCAAGATCGTCAGCAAGAGAGGCGATCTCGCCTATCAACTCGAGCTTCCTTCAAACTTTGCAAATGTTCATGACGTGTTCCATGTCTCTCAGCTCCGAAAGTGCTTCAAGACTCCTGACCGCACCGTCACCTTCGAGGACATTGAGCTCCAAGAAGATCTCTCTTATTGTGAGCACCCCATTGCTATTCTTGAAGAGACTGAACGCAAGACTCGCAACAAGTCAATCAAATTCCTCAAAGTCAAGTGGTCACACCATTCCGACCGTGAAGCTACCTGGGAACGCGAGGATCACCTCTGTTCTGAATACCCGGCGTTCTTTCAGTCCTAGATCTTGGGACGAGATCGTTTCGTAGTGGTGGAGTGTTGTAACACCCCGGATATATTTTCCCAATTTGTAATCCAACTCTGCCGTTTCCGGCGTTAAGTTATTTTATTTTCTCGGGTTCGGGTTTTTGTCTCCGTGTGTTGTTGTCATTGTCATGCATCTCATATCATGTCATCATGTGCATTGCATTTGCATACGTGTTCATCTCATGCATTCGAGCATTTTCCCTGTTGTCCATTTTGCATTCCGGTGCTCCGTTCTCCTCGGGTGGTCATTTCTACCTTTCTTTTGTGTGTGGGGATTAAACATTTCCGGATTGGACCGAGACTTGCCAAGCGGCCTTGGTTTACTACCGGTAGACCGCCTGTCAAGTTTCGTACCATTTGGACTTCGTTTGATGCTCCAACGATTAACCGAGGGACCGAAAAGGCCTCGTGTGTGTTGCAGCCCAACACCCCTCCAAGTTGGCCCAAAACCCACCAAAACCCTCTCCATCATCTAGAGCATTCGATCACGATCGCGTGGCCGAAAACCGCACCTCATTTGGACTCTCCTAGCTCCTCCTATGCCTATATAAAGACCCCCCGAAATTTCTCCTTCCCTTTCCTCCTGAAAACCCTAGATCTGACCCTCCGCGCGCCGGACATTGTCCGCTGGCGCCGGACACGCCGCCACCAGCCATTCCCGCGCCGCCACGTGGCACCCCGCGCCGTCCCCGCCGTCGTGGCCGGGAGAGCCCAGATCGGGCCCTCCCGGCCCATCTACCCGCGCGCCGCCCGGATTCCGTGCCGCCACCGCCTGCTTCTTGCTTCGCAGCCTCCGCCGCCCGCCATCGACGCCGGCCGCAAGCTCGCCGGAGCTCGTCGCCGGAGCCCCGCGCTCCCTCGCCTTCCCCGCGCCTCGGGAGCCGTTGTCGAGGGCGCCCGCCGCCGCCCTCCATCAGATCCGGTCGGGGAGAGGCCGGCCTCGCCTCTCCTTCATCTCCCCGCCGACGGACCGACCTCGCCGGAGCGAGTTGACCTCGCCGGAGTCACCTCGGGTTGCGTGCCCGCGAGGAACCCTAGATCCGCGGGTGGTGATTTTCTTCTAAGTCCCCAAATTCCCAGATCCATATGCCCATGTTCATCGTGCTATAGCTTTGCATCCGTAGCTCCGTTTTGGGCATATAGCATATCACAATGTTCGTCTCAGGGAGCACATCATTTCATCTCATTGCATCCTTTTCATTTGAGTTCATCTTGATGCCCGAAATGCTGTTAGAAGAATGCTATTTGAGATAATTGTCAGATCTGCTGCTCCAATTAGATATTTGTCATTTTTGCCATGATTATTGTGTGCATGATATGCCCCTGAGCTCTTCATGAGTTTTGTTATATGTGTTGCCATCTATCCATAGGTGCAACCCATGTATTTTTGTGATGTGTGTGGTGACTAGCACAAGCTTGCAAAGTGGGGCATTCGTTAATGCTGATTTCAGGGACTTAGCATTTGCACTAAGTCCTTGAGCTGTTTATCTCATTATGTCATATGTTCATGTTGTTTCCTAGAGATCCGTGCCTCTTTTGAGGATGGTCAGTAAGGATGTTTTGTTAATCTTGTAGTTCTCTATCCATCCATGCCTTTGTTTGCAATTATGGAGCACCCTAGCTTGAGTCAATCGAGCTCTACTTTTGTCATTTCGTGAATCTGGGCAGATTGTCTACTTGTTAGCGATTTTGTCGAGGATGTTGTAGTTGATCCGTGCATGCTATGTTATTGTTCTTGCCATGTCTAGCTTGTATTTTGTGTATTCTTGATGGGTGTATGATTAGATTGTCATGACTTGCTATGTAGTGAGTGCATCAAGCTCATAAACATGCCTACTTGATATCTGTTTCAACATGCTCCAGTTTTCACTAAGTCTGAGAACTGGTTATGTTTTTGCCATGTTCACATGCTTGCAAATGTATTTTCCGATCCCTTTTGGCTCATGGTCACTAAGGGACTTTTGTTAAGCTTTTTGAGTAGCTCCTTGCCATGCTTTACTTTTCCATGTTCAGGTCCTGTAGCATATTGTTTTCATGCTCCAAAGTGTGCTATCTGATCTGAAATTCCAGACAAGTGTTAATTTCACTAAGTCTGAGATCTGTTTGCCAAATGAATTTTTGCCATGTTTGTTTGAACCTGTTAATGGATGAATTGGACGTAGCTCACTGCTAGTCTTTGGTTAAGCATCATGAATGGATCCCTGCCATGTATTTTGATGCCATGTTTGGGTGTTGTAGCATGTTCATCTTGTTGCATCTAGTTGGCTACTTGTTGTAAATCGCAGAACGTGGTCATATTTGAATTGCTTGCCATTTCCAAACCGTAACTCCGATTCCGGCGGTCTTTATATCGTTTTCAAGCGATTTCATCTCACCTTTCCAGTGGCACACTTGGATTTCCAAGTTGAGGCCAGGTTCATGCATTCCTTGTCAAATCTTGCATATGCATCGCATATTGCATCCCGCATAGCATACCATGTTTGCATCATGTTGATTGAGTTTACACGTGGTTGATTGTGTCCTTGTTGCTTGTTTGTCTTGCTTGGGTAGAGCTGGGAGACAAGTTCGCTAACGAGGAGCCCGTTGAGTTTGCTTTTGAGGATCCAGTCAACTCTGACAACTTTGCAGGCAAGATGATCATACCCTCGAAATCACTACTATCTTTGCTTTGCTAGATGCTCGCTCTTTTGCTATGCCTATGCTATGATGCCTACCACTTGCTTATCATGCCTCCTAAATTGCCATGTCAAACCTCTAACCCACCTTGTCCTAGCAAACCGTTGATTGGCTATGTTACCGCTTTGCTCAGCCCCTCTTATAGCGTTACTAGTTGCAGGTGAAGATTGGAGACCGTTCCTTGTTGGAACATTATTTACTTGTTGGGATATCATTATATTATCTTGTTATCTTAATGCATCTATATACTTGGTAAAGGGTGGAAGGCTTGGCCTCTCACCTAGTGTTTTGTTCCACTCTTGCCGCCCTAGTTTCCGTCATATCGGTGTTATGTTCCCGGATTTTTTGTGTTCCTTACGTGGTTGGGTGATAATGGGAACCCCTTGATAGTTCACCTTGATTAAAGCTTTTCCAGCAATGCCCAACCTTGGTTTTACCATTTGCCACCTGGCCCTTTTTCCCTTGGGTTTCCGAATCCCGAGGGTCAGCTTATTTTAACCCCCCCCCCCCCCGGGCCAGTGCTCCTCTGAGTGTTGGTCCAACTCGTCAGCCGTCGGTGGCCACCAGGGGCAACTCTGGGCTGGCCTACCGGAAGTTAAGACAATCTGAGTGTGCCCTGAGAACGAGATATGTGCAGCTCCTATCGGGATTTGTCGGCACATTCGGGCGGTGTTGCTGGATTTGTTTTAACTTGTCGAAGTGTCTTGTAGAACCGGGATACCGAGTCTGATCGGAATGTCTCGGGAGAAGGTCTATTCCTTCGTTGACCGTGAGAGCTTGTCATGGGCTAAGTTGGGACTCCCCTGCAGGGATTTGAACTTTCGAAAGCCGTGCCCGCGGTTATGGGCAGATGGGAATTTGTTAGTGTCCGGTTGTAGATAACTTGAACCTTAACTTAATTAAAATGAATCAACTGTGTGAGTTACCGTGATGGTCTCTTCTCGGCGGAGTCAGGGAAGTGAACACGGTGTCGGAGTAATGCTTGCGCAGGTTGCTCTCTAGTTTCTCGTTCGTGCTTTGCCTCCTCTTCTCGCTCTCTTTTGCGAACGGGTTAGCCACCATATATGCTAGTCGCTTGCTGCAGCTCCACATATATTACCTTGCCTTACCTATAAGCTTAAATAGTCTTGATCGCGAGGGTGCGAGATTGCTGAGTCCCTGTGGCTCATAGATTACTTCCAAACCAGATGCAGGGCCTGATGAATCTGTTCCAGATGACGCGCTTGAGCTCAAGTGGGAGTTCGACGAGGACTCACGCCGATACTACGTGTCTTTCCCTGATGATCAGTAGTGGTGCCCAGTTGGGGTGATCGGGACCGTGTCGCATGTTGGGTTATCTTTCATTTTGGCGCCGTAGTCGGGCCATGAGTGTTTGATTGATGTAATGCTATTTATGTACTTTGATTGACGTGGCGAATGTAAGCCAACTATGTATCTCCCCTTTTATTATCTGTATTACATGGGATGTTGTGAAGATTGCCTAACTTGCGACATTGCTTTCAATGCGGTTATGCCTCTAAGTCGTGCCTCGACACATGGGAGCTATAGCCGCATCGAGGGCGTTACACGAGGCTAATTCAATCGAATACGGGTACCGGGTCCCCTTTGGTGGGATTCACGTCTTCATTGGCAAGATCGGCGAACCGGCCCCTGAGCCGGACACCTGCACGGACATCATCGAGACGGCTCGGCGTGCAAGTTCTTCACCGGTTCAGCCTGAGGCCAGGCATGTTTTCGTAGGTGTCGTCCACGGTTCGGGTTATGAGGAGGAACCGATCTCCGATGGAGAAACCGTAATTCGTAGTGATGACGAGTCTTCCGGAGAAACCGAATCGCTTTACCAGTTGTACGACGGCCGGATTGAGGGAGGATCCGAGGGCAACAGTATTCCGGATTCCCCCGGTCTGCCAAACCGGGTCATTGTCTTCATGGTCGGCACACGACCGGTGCCTCATTCATCTACCGCCGCAGCGGTACTCTCCGGTTCAACAACGGCCATGCCGGCAGGTGTAGGAAGCTCGGCGCCGCCTCCGGCCCAAGTCTTGTCTGATTTGTTCGACGCTTTAGCGGCACTGATGTCCGCGGAGGTAGACGCAGCAGCTAGGGATCAGCACGATGCGGAGATTCTAAAGGTGAAAGATCAGATAGCCCAGGCTAAAGCGGACCTGACAGCAGAGAACGCCAGGATGGCCACAGAGCGGGCCGAGTTGGAAGCACAGGCTTACCGGATTAGACTAGATCAGAATGCTTCAGAAGAGGTCATGAGAAGAAGGTACCGATCACGTCTCACGTCGGTTTATGAGCCGTAAAATCTTTTCAACATGCCAGGTGCAGGAGCTGGTAACCAACCCGCGCCAAACCGAGCGGGGGCACTGGAAGCAGGAGCGTCGGTTCAGCCACACGCAACAAACCTGCCTCGCTAGAACAACGTTGTATCATCGACACCACCCGGGCATTATTCCAACCCGTTGGATAATATTGTGGTCGCCGCTTCATGCCTGGCGGCTCTCCCAACCGACGGCGAATCACCAGTTGCAGTGGAAGCGCGTTGGGCCAGGGATCTCCTTCAGACAGCATTGAATCAACAGCAAGCGTATTCACACAGCCGTGAGAGGATTCATTCCACTCCCTGTCCAAGCCGGAGTTATAGCATACACGTGGAAGACGAACCGGCCGTATCCAGTAGCGCACGCCACCGAAATTCGCCGTGGGAGAACAACCCGGCCAGGGAGGTGCTAATGCGCAAGATGTTGTGGACCACGGCCGCGTACGACGGGGGGCCGAGTTGACAGCTCGACACGAAGCACGACATCATACTCTGGTTCACCCCACTGCCTCCGTGGAGCCAGGGGTAATGTTCAGTTCCCTAGGAGTACCATGTTTAACTCCCGCACTGCGTAATGTGCGATTGCCCAAGGATTTCAAGGGACCTCGCAAGGTACCAAATTACACCGCCGAGTTGCAGCCAGAGGCGTGGGTGGAGAGCTATGAGATGGCAATGGAGATGTTAGATGTGGATGAGGCGGTTTGTGTTAAATATTTCACCATGATGCTGGAAGGAACAGCTTGCACTTGGTTGAAGAGCTTGCCAACCAACTCTATTGACTCATGGGCCGAATTAAAGCGCCGGTTTATCTAGAACTTCAAGGATACATGCAAGCAGCCGATGTCAATTGTGGATCTGGCCGCTTGTGTCCAAGAGGAAGGGGAGTCCACGACCCATTGGGTTAAACGAGTCTCGACGATTTTGCATTCGTCAGATCGTATTAATGCAGATACCGCGGTATTAACGTTGGAGGGCAATTGCCGTTTCAAGCCGTTAAAACAGAAGTTGGGAAGGCTCAAACATCATTGCAACGACATGTCAACACTCATGGCCACTTTAGTTAAGTATGCTGATTCAGATAATACCAAGGATCCGGATTCAGAGGAGGACAAACCGGAGAAGGGAAAGAAGAACGGCGGTGCAAAAGGGCAGCACCACAACCAAGGGGGCCATGGGAATAACAGTAAGCGTAAAGCGGATAATTCAGATTTGGTGGCTAACACAAATATGCAGCGTCGCAAAGGTAAACCGCCCCAGCGCGGCATGAATCTGGAGCGTTTGTTAAACCAGCCCTGCCCGAAGCATGGAACCAAGGAGGCCCCTGCCACACATCTTTGGAAAGATTGTCACATAATGAGGGAGTTCAAAAATTCTGATTTATACCGGTATGATCAGGATCCACCGGGCGGTTCAGGCCCAGGTTTCCATGGGGGCGGCGGTTCAAGCTCTGGATTTCAGAACAACCAGGGCCATCAGAACAACCATGGTAATAACCAGCAGAATAACCAAGGGAATCAGCAACAGTCAGGTTACCAGAGTCACCCAAAGCAGTTGAACAGTGGACAGTATCATGTGTTCACTATCAGCTTGTGCAAGCGGGATCAGAAACTTCACAAGAGGGCAGTCAATACTATTGAACCGGCTATACCGGATTATCTACGATGGTCGGAGCGGCCTATTGTGTGGAGCAGGGAGGATCACCCGCCCCGGGTTGACAATCCGGGCCAGCTAGCCTTGGTGGTAGCACCTCAGGTGGGGGGCTATAAGTTTACCAAGGTTTTGATGGATGGAGGGAGCAGTATCAACATCCTATACTATGAGACTTTCCGTCGCATGGGTTTGACGGATAAGAATCTTAAACCGTCAAACACTATCTTTCATGGTGTGGTACCAGGTAAATCGGCCTACCCTGTGGGAAAGATTGCTTTGGAAGTTGTGTTTGGGGATGAGTTTGATTCCAGGTCTGAGACTTTGACCTTTGAAGTGGTGAAAATCCAGAGTCCATATCACGCGCTATTTGGACGGCCGGCTTATGCGAAATTCATGGCGAGGCCCTGTTATGTCTATCTACAGCTCAAGATGCCAGGTTATAAGGGGACGATCACAGTACATGGGAGCCGAAGGATTGCCTTGGATTGCGAGGAAGGTGAAGCAGCTTATGCAGAATCGGTTTGTGCCACGGAGGAGCTGAAATTCTATAAAGACAATGTTGATCCGGCGGATATGACCCCTCTGAAGAAACCTACGACTGAACATGGCACGGCCCTGGCGTTCAAACCGGCTAATGAGACTAAGCTTGTTGACTTCGTCCCTGGTGATTCATCCAAGCAGTTTAGTATCAGTGCAAATCTGGATCCGAAATAGGAAAGCGCGCTCATCGAGTTCATCCGTGAGAACCGGGACATCTTTGCATGGAAACCTTCTGACATGCCAGGTGTACCGAGGGAACTCGCTGAGCACACGCTAAATATTGATCCTAAGTTTAAACCGGTCAAGCAGTACCTTCGCCGCTTTAACGAAGAAAGACGCAAGGCCATCGGCGAAGAGGTAGCCCGGCTGCTGGCAGCTGGATTTATCGTCGAAGTATTTCATCCCGAATGGTTGGCTAATCCGGTGCTTGTTCTTAAGAAAAATGGCACTTGGCGTATGTGTGTGGACTACACTGATTTGAATAAAGCTTGCCCGGCAGATCCTTTCGCTCTCCCACGTATTGATCAGATTATTGATGCAACGGCGGGTTGTGAGCGCCTGAGTTTCCTGGATGCTTATTCAGGTTATCATCAGATTAAGATGGCAGTTAAGGACCAGGAGAAGACGGCCTTCATCACTCCCTTTGGAGCCTTCTGCTATGTTTCTATGCCCTTTGGGCTCAAGAGTGACCAAGCAACCTACCAGCGTTGTGTGCAAAATTGTCTTCACAAGCAGATCGGGCATAATGTTCATGCCTATGTGGATGACATTGTGGTGAAATCCAGGAAGCAGGAAACCCTGATAAATGATCTCAATGAGACGTTTGACAATCTTTGGGTTTACAAAATGATGCTCAACCCGGACAAATGTGTTTTTGGTGTTACGGCAGGCAAACTCTTGGGTTTTCTTGTGTCTAACAGAGGTATTGAGGCAAATCCGGAAAAGATCAAAGCAATCACATCCTTGGTTAAACTGGCATGTATCAATGATGTTCAGCGTCTGGCGGGCCGGATTGCAGCCCTCAGCCGATTTATCAGCCATTTGGGAGAGAAGGCGATTCCCCTGTATCAGATGTTGAAGAAAACAGATAAATTCGTCTGGACTGACGCCGCCAATGCGGCATTTGAGGAATTGAAGCGGCAGCTAGCTGAACCGCCTGTCCTCGCTACTCCAGTTGATAATGATCCTCTATTGTTGTACGTGGCTGACAACGCCCGGGCGGTCAGTGTGGCGATTGTGGTTGAATGTAAGGAGGCCGGAAAAGAATATCCGGTTCAACGACCAGTTTATTATATCAGTGAGGTACTGATCGAATCAAAGCAAAGATATCCGCATTGGCAGAAGCTAGTGTATGGAGTTTTCATGGCAAGTAGGAAACTCAAGCACTATTTTCAAGGTCATTCCTATCACAGTGGTCAGTTTTGCTCCCTTGGGCGATATAATCCAGAATAGAGAGGCAACTGGCCGGGTTGCGAAGTGGGCGATCGAGCTCGGTCCCCATAGTTTGAAGTATACACCCCGAACAGCCATCAAATCTCAGGCGCTTGTGGACTTCATCAATGATTGGACCGAGTTACAGGCACCAGAAGACAAACCGGATAATACATACTGGACCATTCACTTTGATGGATCCAGGCAGCTGGAAGGCTCGGGGGCTGGAGTTGTCCTCACTTCCCCTCGAGGAGATAAGATTTGTTATGTTCTCCGCTTAATGTTTCCTTGTACTAACAATGCAGCAGAGTACGAGGCCTTTGCTCCACGGTCTTCGTGTAGCTAAGGAAATGAACTTAAGCCGGGTTCGATGCTTTGGAGATTCTGATCTGGTGGCTCAGCAAGTTTCTGGTACCTGGGATTCTAAAGACCCGCTCATGGCGGCTTATAGGCGCGAGGTGGATATTGTAGCAGGTCACTTTAAGGGTTATTAGGTGGAGCACATCGACCGGCGCAAGAATGAAGCAGCAGATGCTCTAAGCCGACTGGGATCTCAGCACAAACCAGTACCTAATACCTTTCTAGATATCTTGCATAACCCGTCTGTAAAGTTGCCTACAGAGGAGGATTTAGCTGTTCCTGATCCGGAGGCCCAGTTGGTAGCCGTTTTACATGCCACTCCGGATTGGACGGTTCCATATTTGGCGTATCTGAACCGGGACGAATTACCAGAAGACGAACTTTTCGCCAGGCAGATAGTCCGGCGGTCCAAGTCTATGGTTATTCACAATGGCGAATTGCACCGTTCTAGCGTTTCAGGCGTATTCCAACACTGTGTTTCTCCTGAAGAAGGACAAGAGATTCTACGGAAAATCCATGAAGGGGATTGCGGTTACCATGCTAGCTCAAAGTCCTTGGTTGCTAAGGCTTTTCGACACGGGTTCTACTGGTTGACAGCTCATTCTGATGCGGAAGACTTGGTAAAGCGGTGTGACGCTTGTCAGAAATTTTCACGTCGTGCTCATGTTCCTGCTCAGGAGTTACGCATGATCCCCATCACTTGGCCGTTTGCTACTTGGGGGCTCGATATGGTTGGACCCTTTAAGCGTTCTAAGGACAAGAAGACCCACCTGTTGGTGGCGGTTGACAAGTTCACCAAATGGGTTGAAGCGGAGCCCATCAGTAAATGTGATGCAGCCACGGCGGTTCAATTTCTCAAAAAGATTATTTTCCGTTTCGGCTTTCCACATAGCATCATCACAGATAATGGTACGAACCTTTCTAAAGGTGAGATGGAGGAGTTCTGCCAACGAGAGCACATCCGGCTTGATGTAGCGTCCGTGGCTCATCCCCAGTCAATGGTCAAGCTGAGAGGGCGAATCAAGAAATCCTGAAGGGTATCAAGCCTCGGCTCATGGTCCCTTTGAAGCGGACGCCGGGTTGTTGGGTGGAGGAATTACCATCAGTGTTATGGAGCATAAATACCACCCCAAACCGATCTACGGGATATACACCCTTTTTCCTGGTCTATGGGGCTGAGGCTGTCCTCCCAAGTGATATTCGTCACGACTCGCCCCGGGTCGCGAATTATGTTGAAGCGGATAACGAGCAAGCACGCCAAGAGGCCCTGGACCTGTTAGATGAGAAGCGAGACATGGCTTTGGCTCGGTCGGCGGTTTATCAGCAAGACCTGCGGCGTTATCACAGCCGCCGGGTTAAGACAAGAACCTTTCAAGAAGGCGATTTGGTACTTCGGCTCATTCAAGACCAGACTGATATGCATAAGTTATCCCCACCTTGGGAAGGGCCTTTTGTGGTCAGCAAAAATCTGCACAACGGATCATACTACCTCATTGACGTTCGAGAAGACTCACGTAGCTCTGAGGAGGAGACCCGGCGGCCATGGAACATAGCTCTCCTACGGCCTTATTACACTTGAAGCCACAGGCTTTTCATATGTACATATTTCAACAATGTATATATTATGATTAATATAATAAACCGGCATCCTTGCTATCAAGCAGGGCCTCCGCCGTTTTTTCTTCAAATATCTGTTAACATGGGGGCTTCCTGTTCAAACATAGGTGTATTCACCAAAGAGAACATAGCATTACTACCCTCCTGATGCAGCTATCATGCCACAACAAAGCTTGGGAGCTTCACACCCAAGGGGCCAAAGAGAGTCTTGTTGCTACGCACAACTCAAACATAGGCACCCATTGAGCACAGCTCACAAAGTTACTTGGGGGCTCTTTGCGTCAAATACCAAAGAGTTTGAAAGGACCCTTGTAGCTGGGTATCGACCCACGGCTTGGAAACCTGGTGTATTCACCTAAAACCCCGGGTTAACCTGCCTTCATCAAGTAAGCCGCTCCTATCCAGGTAATCCTGGCACGACCCTTCGAACGTTTGACAGTTACTCTCATTGAGACCCTGAACTTGTCAAAGTTAAAACGATGATTGGTTAGTTGGAGGGCCATCTTAAAAGGCTTTGCCAAAATGGTTTAACTCAGTGGCCTGGCAGCCCATGAAAAGCCTCGATTTGGGCCTGGCAGCCCTCGAAAAGCCTCGACTACAGTTTTTTGTTTGCTTTTTTCTGCCAAGTTTTTGTTTTTCGCGAGGTCTACGTTAAACTGGAGTTTTTTAAACCCGGCACGGCTTACGGATCTTCTGTTCAAATATACAATTAAAGGTAATCCGGCATCCTTCAAAACCGGTCTGGCTTTGACGCTTTGTCTCCAGCAATCGGCCGGCGTTCATCACAACCCGGTTCTATATCATATATATACCAACATGGTACGGTGGAGTTTGGGTTTTCACCCTTCTTCAAATCACAATTGGTAAACCGACAGCAATGTTTTATATCATAGGTATGATTTATTATTTGCTGCAACCATAGTTGCTTACCAAGTGGGATATTTTGACCCGTCCGGTGGTAAACCGCCTGGACAGATTTTCCGTATGCAGACACATGGATTGCATAATATTGTAAAAATACATAAGCCAGTACTGAAATTCTCATGACAAATCAACGCAAAGTGTATCCCACTGCACGAGGGCAACGTATCAAAGTATTTCCACTAGCTTATTACAAGGCGCTTGAAGGCCCAAAATATGGTGTTTCCAGCAGAACAAGGTTTCTGGAGCATCACTCTAATTGCCGGATCAAGTCTCATTACCATGTTGCTGCGAAGTTGATGGGTCATCTGGCGTCGGTTCAGCTTCCTCTTCCCCACTTAGCGGCTGGAAGTTTGCGGTGGTCCAGTCAATCCGGGTTAAGGCCTGAAAGATAGCTTCTTCACTGATAAGTTCTGACGGATCAATGTCAGGGGCATAAGTGTGCTTACGGATTCCTGGAATAAGATTTTGCGCCGCTGGAATGACAGGGTTAACCCGTTTGTTGTTGGCATCATAATAAGACCGGTGAACCGTCAAGTTAGCATCCTCTGCCAGCTGACTCGCCAGAGGACGCATCTCCCTTGTCACTCTTTTAAGGGCTGCATCATCAAAATCTGCCCCGTTTTCTTGTGTGCTTGGAAAGCCTTTGGCAAGGTCAACCGGATCCAAGTCAGCTATCCATGCTTTGGCTCGGGTAAGTGCCAACAAAGCGCCGGCCCTGGCAGCAGATCGCTTCACCTCTTCTAGCTGTGCTGGTACCATGGATAGCCTTGTCAGAGTATCCTTGATCAGTGTTGGGGCCGGATTGTCATAGGAGGCTGCACAGATAACCCGTTGAGCACCGGTGTAAAGTTGTTCCAGAAGAGTATATGCTGCTTTCAGCTTCATCCGTACATCTGAGCCCAGATGAGTAATGCGGCTCCCTGCAACGGTTTAAGAATTTCATATTTCAACCGGCACCTTACAAGATGGGTATTTCAAATACTTTGCTAGGAGTACTTACCAAATACTGCGGAGGTCATGGCGTTCACTTGACGCTTTAACCCAGAAAGCTCTTCTGCCACCGGTTTAAGTGCAGATTCGGCGTCTTCAGCCTGTTTCAGCAATGTCCCCTTTTCAGTGTCCCAGTTGGCACGTTCCGTCTTGAATTCTTCTTTCAGTCGTTCTATGGAAGTTAAAGCGGCTCGAAGCTCATCTTTGGCTTTGGAGGATTCTTCTTGGTGAGATTTGATACTTTCTTGAAGATCAGCAATCTGCGTCCGTTGATGGTTTATGTCAGCCTGCCAAAAACAAGAGGAGCATTTCAATATTTTATCAAAAGTCCCAAGCATACAACTGGTTCTACACTTGGCACTTGGGGGCTAATGTGGATTAATTCTTTCTTACTGCTTATTCAAAGTCCCAAGGATTCATACAAGTTTCAATCCTGGCACTTGGGGGCTAATGCGGATTAATTCTTTCTTACTGCTTCTTCAAAGTCCCAAGGATTCATACAAGTTTCAATCCTGGCACTTGGGGGCTAATGTGTGTTTGTTCAAAAAACTTAAAAGTCAACAATGTGCAGTTTGGAAATTCAAAGTCCCGGTTTGTTTTTACAAATTAAACCGACCCTTGGGGGCTACAGGATACAAGGCAGTGAAAATACAAAGATAAGGAGGAAAATGTTTACCTCATAACGTTCCTTCATCAGATTTACCAAGTCAGCCTCATTATCTCGACTTGTATAAAGCCGGTTCAAGAAACCGGAATGAAGATCCTGGGCAGAAAGATTAGCATATTTTGACATATCAGTTTCCATCTTCCTCTTGCCCATTGAAATAAACTCATCCTTGGCGGTATGTTTTGCCAAGACAACTGGATCACCCGGAGCGGTATAAGCAGTGCCAGTAACAATAACGTCATCGTCTTTGGCTGGGCTTGGCGGATTAGCACTTGACTTCAGCGGATCAGCAGCCGGACTTGCAGGCATAACATGTGGACTTGAGGTATCCTCATGTATGGCCGGATCAGCTTCCGGCGGATTAGCATTGATAGTTGGCTCTGGCAGGGTAAAATCATCCATGAGATTATCAAGATTTTTATCAAGATCCTCAGGAGTTTTCTCCGGTTCAACTTCACCGGTAGGGGCGCTGGTCTTGGCCTTCTTACTCAAACGAGCTTGAGCACTAATATTAAAACAAAGATTAGCATGGTCAACTGAGTTATGAAAGAGAAGGGAAGGCTACACACTTACCCAGGGACGGTTTTCAGTGGAGGCAGCTGAGTGGTTGATGAACCGCCAGACGAATTAGAAGATGCCTGATAATTTGAATCAGATGAATTGAGAGGGCATCGGAAGAAACCTTTCAAAAGATAACGATTTTCAGGAGAACAAGCAACCTCTGGACGACGTTTCCGGTTTGGGGTATGAGGTAAACCGGAAGAAGTGACCTGTTGACCACTGTGCCGGGTTGTGCGACGCCCTTCGGTTTGCTGTGTCTTCAAAGAAAGTTTTTGATCCAAATGAGCAACAGGGTGAGAGCATTTCACTTTCCGAACTGCACGGCGAAATCGTTGAACCGACACAAGTTCTGAGTCAGAAGAAAGACAAATTACCTCAATCATGATCTGCATGGCTGGCCTCCGCATCATCCTGGGAGTAATCATTATCAGTAAAATATATGGATAGAAGTCAAGGGAGTCAAACTTTACCTCTTCAGCCGAGTCATCAACATCTTCTGGTGGCTCTGAAGACTCAGCAGTTTTCTTTTTGGCAGCTTTCTTGATGACCTTGGTCTTACCACGAGGGGCCTTAGATACTTTGTCTTGAGTTTACTTTTTCCAAAAAGAGTTACTGGCCTATGGGATTGCACAAAAGTATTATTATAGCAGTGTCAAAGCAGAGAAGAATAATAAAAAGTACAAGGTTAAAATATTTACCCCTGGCGGTTTGTTGGAGGCGTAAAAAGGACGAAGACCAATTTGAGTACATACGGCGAGCGGTTCGTCGAGTATTTTCTTTACACTTTCACTGACTTCATCGTCTGTCAGTTCTATTGAGTTAAACCGTTGAGGATCATTGGTGTCGCCGGTGTATTCAAACATCAATCCGGGCCGGCGGCTTAAAGGGAGAATGCACCATGAAATCCAGCAACAGACGAGATCAACACCAGTTAAACCGTTGGCAAGGAGAGCCCGGAGTTTGGCGAGTTGAGATGCATAAGCTTGTCGGTCTTTGGTAGGCAATCTCTGAGGTAAGGGGTGATTATTGCTGAGTCGGTGCGGACGGTAGCCCGGTAGAGGATTCTCTTCAGCAGGGGCAGTATTTTGGCAGTAGAACCAAGTGTGGTTCCAGTCTTTTGGATGGCTGTGAAGTTTGGCCTGAGGAAAATCAACCTCTTTCCTCTTTTGAATCGACACACCGCCAAGTTCAGTATTAGGTCCATCAGAAAATTTCGTCCGGCGGTTTAAGTGAAAGAGATCGACAGTGGGTTCTTCTTGCAGATAAACCTCACAGAATACTTGGAAGTTGCATATGTTGGACACAGAATTTGGTCCAATATCTTGAGGATGAAGTTGGAGCCTGGCAAGAACATCCTGGAAAAATTTTGATCCGGGAGGACTGAAACCTCGAGCTAAATGCTGCAAGAATACAATCACTTCTCCATCTTGAGGTTCAGGGGGGCATTCAGGGCCAGGAACTCGCCAACGGAGGACATTTTTTGAGGCTAAAGCGCCGGTGGTGACATATTCATTGATTTGCATTTCTGTGATCCGAGACGGAACCCAGTTGCAAGCAGCAAATTGTTTCATCATCTTACAAAGTCTGTAAAAGGAAAATGGACGGTTTACGATTGGCGGTTCATATCTGTTTGTCAAAATGTTAAACCGGCAATTCAAGATATACGTATGAAGTGAACCGGGCATGGTTGTTCAAAGTCTAGATGGCGGTTTAAGAGAGGGCTAATGACATATGACGAATTATCAACACTAAAGGATAAACCGCCCTTTTGGAGGCAGAACCCCAAGCTGGAAATTTGTTAAGTATGGAACAAACAGGTTTCACAAGTTGCAATTATTATTTTCGATCAAACGGTCGCTCTGGAAGGAAAAATTTCTAGACCTAAAACAGTGCAGAGAAGTTCATACACTCAAAGAGAGCTTCCAAACAATGGAAATGAGATCTATTTTTATGCAAGATAAGCGCAAACAATTGCTGCAGCAGTTCTACGTTGTTTTTACAATTTAAACAGGGTATTGGAGGTGAAAAATAATAAGGGTTTGCATCGGGCGGCGATGACCGCCGACGAACTCAACAAAAAGTTCCAATGTAGATCTGAGAAGGGGAAGGAGAAGAACTCACGGATGAGGACGAGCTGCAGAGGTTCGTCGTCGATCTCTGGTCAGAGTTAGGTCGATGCAGCGGCCTGAGTCGGTGCGGACTGGAAGATCAACGACGGCGGCGGCGGCAATACTTGAGGTCTTCGGGTCGCGAGGAGGAAGACGATGCGGTTTGGAAAGGGAGAAAATGGAAGGCGGCCTGGTTTTATTTATAAGGAAGTGGGATAAAGTGGCAGGCGCAAAAATCAAGGAATCGGAGGCGGCAAAAGAGGATGCAGCTGTCGCCTCGATCTTTGGGAATTAATTAAAGAGAAGGGAATCTTTATAAAAACTTTTTTATACAGGAATGACGTCACAATGATTTACTACAGTAACAGAAGATGACGCCATGGCGATTCGTCAAAGTTCACAGGGAGAAGACAATATGGCGGTTTACGAGAATTGCCAGAAGTTCAAGGATTGAAGACTGACATGAACAGGTTCAAATAAATCTGGGGCCTAATGTTGAAGATATAACCACTGAGGGTAAACCGCCCAGGAGGGGCCGGTTCACCTTCAGTTATACTGAAGCCTAAGGAAACCCAGAAGATGGCGCTTTACGGATGAAGCTTAGAGGCCCAGAGCCCACAGGCGGTTTAGGGCCCATGATAGTAAACCGCCATGATTGTATAAACTTGCATTGTAAGATAAGAAAGAAGAGACCGAGGCGGACACTTGTATGAGCCAGCCTCGGGACTCCGTAGACCGGCCGGGATCCTCCCTGAATATATAAAGGGGTGACCCGGCGGCGGTTCAGGGACAGAAAACAACAACTCGAAGCCAGACAAAGCGGATTCGCTCCCTGGTCTTCGAAACCCCAGCAATACCAATCACAACTAGACGTAGGCTTTTACCTTCATCGAAGGGGCTGAACTAGTATAAACTCTCGTGTCCCTTTGTCCGGTTTAACCCCTTCAAGCTAACCCGTAGTGATGGCTCCACGACTAAGTCCTTCCATGAGGACATCTGTCGTGATAATTCCACGAGAACATCCCTGAAGCAGAATTTATAGAATCTTCGTGCAGTATATTTTGCGGTCCCCCTTGTGGTGTGCTCATTATCTAAAGCGATGTGGGCCACCAGACGCTGGATGTCACGAACCTCTGCATGAGCCTCTATAGAGAGGGGGAGATGAAATGCCTCGTCTAATGAGGAAACACGTAGAAATTTTTTTACTGAGACATCTTCATTCTTAGCAAAGGAAAATGCCCTTGGGTGTGAGTCAACTAGAGTTTCCTCGAGCCAGAGGTCCTTCCACATCAATACATTGTCGCCACAGTTAACCTCAACCTTTGAGATGCCTCGATAGGTTGGAGTTAGTTTAAGGACATCTCTCCACCAGAAGGAGCCACAAGGATCAGAAGCATGGGGTATCTTGTCCGTGTAGTATGTAGACCAAATCAGATCAACCCAAGGGAGGTCATGCTGGTTGTAGAACTTGTGCAGGTATTTGAGGAGGAGCGCATCACTTTGTATCTTTAAGTTGATGATCCCAAGGCCTCCACTATCTTTTGGGCGGCAGATCCTATCCCAGGCAACCAAGGAGTTGCATTTTTCCCCTTGTTAAGTTTTCTTTGTCCATAGACATTTTCGACGAATCTTATCCAATAACTCCAGGATTTT
Source organism: Triticum aestivum (assembly GCF_018294505.1). Lineage (NCBI taxonomy): Eukaryota > Viridiplantae > Streptophyta > Magnoliopsida > Poales > Poaceae > Triticum > Triticum aestivum. Next base: position 97,304,586 of record NC_057806.1, on the reverse strand, counting down.
CGGTGGGAACTTTAGAGTGCATAGAGCAAACATGATGAGCGAGGTGATGACTGTATTTAGCAACGAAAGTTTGGCTCCATATGACATCATGGTCAGGGTGGAAGTCAGTCTTCATTCTACATAGCATACCATCGGCATTAGGTCTTGGATGGAGGGTTTACTAGTCCCCAAAGGGAGGCCGAGGTATGTGAACAGCATGTTACCAATCTTGCATTCAAAGATACTAGCAAGCTCATTTGTAAGATCTGCCTCACAATTCATCGGAATGAGTGTCGATTTATGAAAGTTTATCTTGAGACCAATAGATGTGGCAAAATCATTAAGAATTCCTTTCATAGTACGCGCTTGAGCTGGGCACGCTGGCATGATAACTATTGTGTCATCCGCGTATTGAATAACTGGATAGTCCTGTTGGTGCTGTCTGTCAAACGGTAGATGGATCTTCCCTTGTCGGAATGCATCATTAATGGCAGCTTGGAGGAGATCCGCTGCAATAACAAAGAGAAGGGGAGACAATGGGTCGCCTTGTCGGACACCACACTTACATAAGAATTGTCTGCCTGGTACGCCATTGAGGAGCACGGAAGATTTACCGGAGGAGAAGATAGACTTGATCCAGGAAAGCCACTTGTCATTGAACCCCATATGCTTCATAATCTCAAGCATAGCCCCATGTTCTACGGTGTCGAAGGCTTTAGCGAAGTCAAGTTTGAGTAGAACAATTTTTTTCTTGGAGACTTGGCATTGATGGATGTACTCAAAGGCCCAAGCAAGACAGTCTTGTATAGTTCCACGTTTGATGAAATCGTATTGGTTACGATGTGTAATTTTGAGAATGATCTTCTGCAGACGGTTGGCCAATAGTTTGGTGATTATTTTGAGGCAGCAATTTAGCAGTGTGATCGGTCTAAAGTCGTTAATCGTCTCTGGGGAGGGAACTTTAGGTATTAGTGCAATAAAGCCCTCATTGATGCTTTCTAAGTTAGAATCATATTTGCTGGAAAGATCATCAATAGTTGTAGAAAAAGCTTCATGCTCTTCCATCAATTTTTGATTTTTCTCCACCTCTTTGACCAGTAATTCTTCGGTTTTCCTAAGATTCTTCTCAAGCATTTCAAGTTCATCATGTTGAGATTTTGCAATATTAACAAGTTTAGCATAGGCAATGTATTCAGGAGAATATCCATCCATGGATTTTTGGTGTTTTGCTGATACCTCATGCTTAGATGATTTTTCCATGAGATAGAATGCAATTGGTTCATCATCACTTGAAGCATCATCACCAGTGTCTATCTCGATTGAATTCTTAGATGTTTCACAGGCAATGAAGGCATTGCTCCTTCCTATCCTTTTGTAGAATTCTTCATCATCTTATTCAGTGTCTATTGCCTCCTCTTTGGAATCCAGGGTCATATCAGCACATGCTTTATTCAGCTGTGATATTATCTTCATGTTTGATTCGATGGTTGCTCTTTTTTCACGTCAGTGACTGGTCTCGTCGGAGAAAATGAGGAAGCTTCATTTTTATTTGAGAGCTTAGTATAACGATCCATTCGAGTGAATCCACTATAGTGAAGACATTTCCATCTGTTACTAGGTTTTCCTTCCTAGCTAGGAGAGACTGCTATTAGATGACCGAACAGTTTGCATTTGAAGCATTTCATTTGGAGATAACCTTCTTGATGATTCTGGCAAGTCAAATTCGTCATCATTCGTGGGGCTTAGATTTTGTCTTCAAGGATCACTTAGCATTTTTGTTAGCATCTCAAGTTCTCTGGTGATGGTGTGTTGATTCTCAACATCTTCTTCTTCTTCCGAACTGTCATAGTGTGAGAGAATTTCTCCTTCACTTTCCGAAGAAGATTCTTGATCTGCATTTTCCAGATCCATCTTTTCTTCATGAATCGACAACAGCTTCATGACTTCAACATAGTGAAGTTCTTCATACTCTGGTCTTTGCTTGATTTCAGCTATGATGATGGGATCGAAGGTTTCATCAAGGGCACTCAGAAGCTTGTTGACTACATCTCTATCGGTGATATCAGTTACTCCTCACTGATGAAGTCTTTCAACGATGTTTGTCCAACGACCAGTCAGTTCCATAGCACTTTCCTTATGAAGACTTCTGAAGCCAGCAAACATAGCATGAAGCATTTGAATGTGAGGATCTGATCTGGCAAAAAATTCTTCATGGGCATTTTTGATAGCATCCCAAAGTTGCTTGGCAGTGTCGAGCTTTTGGAACCGAAAGAAAATGTCTTTCGAGAGAATGCTACAAATGATATCTTTTGCTTGAGCATCCAGCTACAGATTTCCTTTGTCATCGAAATTGGGATCATCTGGTTGCTGAATAGTGTAGCCACTTTCCACAATCTACCACAGATCATAGTTGATAGTTTGAATTCTGAATCTCATGCTTGCCTTCCAGTAGAGATAGTCATTTCCATCGAAGATAGGAAATCTTTCATAGTGCGAGGATCTACCTGCAAATGACATACTCAAAACTCCAAGGACGTTAGACCTTTAATAAACAGAGACATGGAGTACCTGCTCTGATACATTTGTTAGGACTGAGAGTATATCGACCAGAGGGGGTGAATGGCAGATTCAAAAATTATTTTGAATGTTTCCCAATCACAGCAGCGGAATAATGGAAAGAGGGAAATGAACTAAATCATTCTTCATCTTCAGAAGAATATTCCTTGATGAAGGAAGTGACAACAGTACGAGCTTGGGAAATCATAGGTTTAACTATGATCAGAGTAATGCAACAAGCTAACAAATGCAGTAGAATGAGACACAACATGATACGCATAGAGAAATAAAACTCTAGTAAGATATCACAGATGAACCGAGGAATATGACAGTGACAAATGAAAACAAGTGATGAAAATGAAATGATATGAACACAATGATGTCCGAGGTTGACAACAGAATAGAACGATACATAAAGGGAACACAACAGATGATAATGATCAGGTAAACTATCGACACGGAACACGAATGTAAACTGCTGAAGGAATTGCAGTAAAGTAGAATGAACCAGTGGTGATCGATGGCGACAATCATATTTGGTAGACCAGTTCACCCTTTTGCCAAAGAGCTACGTTTGGTTGGAGGGGTTGTCACTTAACACGGAAGATAAACTCTCTTCGACCTATTCTCCTTCAACTCAAAGCTGATCAGACTCTAGTTGATTTCACTCATGGTAGATACTTGACGGTGTTCTTTTTGGATGGTCGGTGGCGCCATAAACTCGATAACCAGCACCGCAGAGTCAAGAAATTCAACTAAATAGAATCCTAAAACAATCTTATTCGAGCACACACGGGACCCACAGCAATGAAATTCACACAAGTGGCAATCATCCGAGCAGAGAATGGAGAACGGAAATATACTTGAAATTGTTTTTTATGAATGAGAAAGCCTTTGGGAAACTCCTTGCAAATATGTTTTTGCCGGGCACAATAGACATATCTGCTTAGTCACAACATAGTTGAATGATCTAATCCCAAAGCAAGCTTTCTACTTAAATTGCTATGACTGGCCAACTAATGATAGACTACCAATCTTGATGCTTTGAATCTATATTCAGAGCTTTTTTCCAACTACCGGGACTACTAATTTCAAGTACAAAGCTCTCCTGTGAATATGCTACTGCTCTTACTTTCTACCTGAATCCGAGCATTGAAGAAGCTTCGGTCGACCTTCGCAAACCACAATCACTCTTGGTTGCTGAAGATCTAGCTCGGTCAAGACAACAACTCTTCAACATCGAGCGGAAACCTATCCGTCTAGAGAGTGCACAGCTCTCAAGAGTAATAGGTACAAGAACTCTAACTCAAAACTACTGTGATGCTAAACCACTGTCTAAGTTTGGGATCTTGATTTTTCTCTCGGTGGATCTTAAACTCAAATCACTCGGAAAGGGGTTGCTCAAATCAATCTTCTCAGAAATCTCAAGCGGAGCAGCCAACGGACAATGTTGGAGCGGGTGGCTATTTGTAGGTGCAACCTTCCCTGATGGGAAATGACCAAATTGGACACGAGGAGCACCCAATGACTGAACGACACGAGTCCAACGGTCGGAAATTTGAGGATAACGGTAACATTACTTGCGGAGCAAGTAATGCTAACTCCCAGAATATATCTCCTGCAGCACGAAGAATAACGTCTACTGCTGCCAGGTAATCATTCGGAGCATAAAAAGATTTCTCTCGCATCTTTCATAGGTTTTGTGCTAAGCATCACAGCGGATCTAAGCTTCGAGAAACTATACCCCTCTTAATAGTACAGAGGTCTTATGACTCAAATGAACCAAAGAACAAAGACGAAAAGAATATTATGTCTTCAATTTGTCTTCGACTTCCGTTCGCTGCAGTCAATTTCTTTGGACGACGATACCGAACCAAATGCTTCGCTTCAGCAGTAAACGTTCGAGGGGTTAATTCCTTCACATCAATCTTCTCGCATACATGTCTTCAACAAATGCAGCTCATTCTTGTCTACAATGCAGATATACTTCGGTGAAGTTCCTCGAACTTGGCCCCGGAGACAACATTCTTTGCGGTTCTGTATGGACTATTTCTCTCTGTATGCACTAGCAAACAAATCAGTCCATACCTGTTTCTGTCAACAATCTCCAAAACATAGGTAGGAAGATATTGCACCAACAAGAAGAAAACTCAAAAACTTCAAGACTCTGACTAAAAAGCGTACTTACAATGGTACTTACTCGGGCGTTGGTCTGCAACGCTTCACTCTCGTCATATGCCTCCTTCAGTCGCTTGTTCCTCACCTTGACTTGAATCAGAGCCTCCTTGCTCGCCCCCACCTGGTCCTCCAGGACCCTGTACAACGTGAAGGCGGTGACAAGGGCTGGCTTCAGCATGGATAAGGGTTTAGGAGACAGAGTTGTGGCCACAAGCTTGGAACCAGCCCAGGCCAGAGGGCTTGGACCCCGCGGGCTTCACAGCAGCTTTGGCTGGAGAGTCGCGGCCCACTCGGCTTGGTGAAGCATCCCGCAAGATAATATCGGTGCCAGTTGGCACCCTCTCGTCAACCTATGGGTTTGGCGGGTCGGCCTTGTCATCATCATCAAGCTGGATTGTGTCAGTTGGTGCTACACTCACACGAGTAATAAGACATCATCATGTGGGTCACTCGGACATGATTCGAAGAATGAACCAGTCAATACCTTTGGAAGTGGTAGCGTCCGCGGCGTCGGCTTTAGTCTGGCCCTTCCTAGGGGCATTCGGGTCCAGTGAAGTCGTCGATGTCTCATTGCTACAATCACAGAATCGCTCGACTATCTATCAAGACAAATTTGCACAAAGAAAGAATTCGGTCTCTAACACTTACGTCGAAGCCACTGGCATGACCACCATGATCTTCGGCAGGTCGGCCTTCCGAGGCTTGGTAGAAACATGCTTCCGTTGTTTCTTGACTGACTCCGTAGACTCTGCCCGCTTGCGCTTCAAGCTGCGAGTGGCAGGAGCTGTAGCAGTCGGCTTCGAGCCACTCGGCGCCCGAATGCCAACCACGCGGGCGCTCGAATCATGGTGTGCTTTGGTGCGAGGCTCCCTGGGAAATTCTTCTGATGGGGAGGACTCTGCCTCCTCACCTTCCTCGGTGCTCTCGTCATGTCGCTCTCTTCCTCCTCGTCGCACTCCTCCTCCTCCTCATAATGATGATGCTCGGTGCCGCTCGCCACATCCCCTAGGGCGTGATCGACATTTGGTACCTGCGAAATCACCTTCTGGAAGCTCTGCTGAAAAGAAATCACATTGAAATCAGATCCAAGCATGAGAAAGTCGTTACAGAGAATGACTCGGTTGATCTAGATGCAAACTTACATTGACAGGCGGGTGCTCCTGGTCTTAAGCGGGCACTTTCCTGGCGCCCCGCGGGTTGTCTCATGCGGACGTGATGGCCTTGAGCTTTCACTCTATGGCCTTCTCAGTCAAGTCCTCGGGATGAACTCGAATTGGATCACCCGGCCGATCTTCATCCACATGGGGTGCGCCCTGGCCTACAGCAGTTAGATCCTCCGACTGAGGAACACCTCTAGCAGGTCCATCCTGTCAACTCCGACCCTCACAACTCCAACCAAGGCGTTGACTAGAATACCTACATCTACTTTCTCATCCTTGGCTACCTCGAGGGACGGGGGAGCAACAACTCTCACCCTCGAGTAAGGGGGAAGTCCATTTAGAGATCTAGCACTCGGGAGGTCCCTCCAGTAAAACCAACTGTCATGCCAGCCCTTGACGGAGTTGGGGAAGCTCATCTTGGGGAAGGCGCTCCGCCCCCTGAGCTGTATGCCCAGTCCGCCACACTGCTAGGTCACGTTGGTCTTCGCCCCATCCAGCGAATCCTTCTTCACGGTCATCGACCGACAGGTGAAAATGTGCTTGAACAGCACCCGGTGGGGGTAGCAACCGATGACATTCTCACAGAGTAAGACAAAAGCATACAGATAGATGATGGCATTCGGCGGAAGTTGGTGGAGCTGCGCCCCGAAGAAGTCCGGGAATGCGCGGAAAAAAGGATGGGATGGCAAAGAAAAACCTCTCTCGATGTGGGCAACGAGGAGGGCCTGCTCGTCCGCCTGTGGTGCGGGCTCTACCTCGTCTGCCTCCGGCAACCTCCAACGGCCCTTCGAAATCAACTTTTCGTCCTCCAATTCCAGCAATCTCTTCCGCGTGACCCTGGACGGCATCCAGTCCCCCTCGGTTCGGCCCGCCGGTGGACCGCCGCTCGACGATGCGCTCTTCCCCGCCTTCGCCTTCTCCAGCCTCACCGTCGAGTCGTTCCCCCATTCTATCGTAGTGGGATGATGCTTAGGGTGGACGTGGATGAGTCGAGGAACAACGGAGTGGGCGAGGTGACAAGGGGATCTATCCCCTCCGCCCTAGTTTGTTCGCTCTTTATACCACGGGTAAATCTGCCCCGTGAATCTCCGACCTCGATCTATGGATCCAACAGCGCCCGCCGCATTCACCGCGCAGAGGAAACAGGGCACGTGGCGGATTTCCTGGGCGAAAATCGAGGCGTCGTGCCCCACTTTGCCCACTAGCCGCGGTGCAACCACTTCCACGCGCGCATGCGAAATTTCGAACAACAAGATTCTGGCTACGATTCAACTCGATTGGTCGCTTCCGATTCCTTTCCTAAGTAACACTCGTCGGTCCGACCAATCGCCCTCCAAGGGTTACCGTGCACTCGGACACCTAATCAAACCCGACTCAAGTCATCTTCAGGATTGCGATGGGAAGAGCTCGACGCCCCTCTACGGGTTAACTTGGCCCTTCTTCTAGGCTCCAAGGCGCGAGCCTCATAAATTTGGACTCGAAGATGGCCCGCACTGGCATTCCCCCGTGTTAATGAGTGGCGTCTCTCCAGAGAATCGGACCACACGCCGACGTCGTCACTCGAGTTACATGGCATTTCCTCACTCGGACCTCTAGTCTATCTCTCCCGAGAGATCACTAGCACTCGTCTGATGTACACATGAGAATCCTCTACAATGCAACATGTATTAATGTATTTTAAGTGGGTTTTAATTGTGACGTGTACAATTTTTCGTGTTAAGACTTTTTTGCTTATGCAAAAATTTCTCTCGTAGTTTAAAATAGTAATGACAGAATTAGTATTCTACACAGACTATATATAAATATTAGAAAACTATATATATCTAATTTCACGGTGATGAGCGGGGTATCGAGTATGATGTGAACAGTTGGTCCGGTTAACCTTTTTCTCAAGTCGTGTATTGAATTGTGTGCTTAGATGCATCTTGTATCAATATTTCCAATAAAATCCGTTTTTTATGTCTTTTTGGGAAGCATTGTATATGTTGTTGATAAAAAAATATCACTAGGTACCTAAAATAACTTAGTTGGTTAAATGTAAATGGTATCATTAAAAGAAGAAGAAATCATAGCACAACATAGTTTATAATTGTCAAATTTGGAAGCTGCAAAGTACAAAAAAACACATATATTTTGAAACTGAAGGATTATGTTGTAGTCTCAAAGGAGAAAATGTGTGGGCTTTTTTCTTTTTTGAAGCACTTGTTCTACGGTAAATTTTTCACATACCAAAGAAAGCAAAGCAGATACTGGTTGTATCTTTTTATATACAAAGGTGTAACTGATTGTTCAGATAGTTTGTGAATCTCCTCATCTACAAATATGTCCCTGGGAGCTCAAGTGCGTGAGCAGAGCGCTGACAGTGCAAGGTACGACTAGTGCGCGACGAGGAATCATCAACCAATCAATCAGGCAGAGGCAGAGGCAGGCAGCATCAAAGATATCTTGGCCTGGAAGACTCCTCCCTCCCTCCCTCTAGTCTAGGTTCCCCAAATATATAGGCAGTCAAAGATGGCCGGGAGGGGAGGAAAAAGCAGCCGGCAGCGAGGTAGGCGAGGCGAGTGCCTCCCATGTGACCCGATCCCTCTCCGGTTCAGCGCCCACCGGCGCGGCCTCCGAGGCCGGCGTCTCGTCGCGGCAGCTTTTGGTTGGCTCCCTGCCGGGCCAAATCTAGGGTAAAGCTACCGCCGGCCACTGCCGACCCGGCGGGGAGGACGAGCTGCAGGCACGGCAAGGCAAAGCTCGCATGCTGCCGCGACGGGCTGGGTTCTAGGCTTCTACTACTAGCTCGGAAGAATCAAATGGGATTGCGCTGCAGGCAAGAGACGCTTTATATGCTTCGAGACCAAGGAAAAACTCCTCTCCTGCTGCCGATTCCTTCTCGCCCTCGACCGACCGGCCGTCAAACGGAAGCCGGACGACGGGACGTGACTGCCATTGCGAGTGTGACTGTGAGGAGGCACCTGAACGAACAAAAGCAGTCGCACCATGTCACCGGCTCTGCACTGCGTGCCGCTGCATCCTACTCCCTCTGTAAATAAATATATGAGCGTTTAGATCACTACTTAGTGATCTAAACGCTCATATATTTATTTACAGAGGGAGTACCTACAAAACGGACTCGTATCCCGTCCCATGCCACTGCACGCCGCGTTGCCACAGACACGTTCCAACTCGCGCAGCATACTAACTTAGCCGCGCGCAGCATTTTTTTTTTCATGAATATGTATAATTGTGTATCGTCTCATTGATAGGGGAGAGAAAATACAGGGTGCAACTCCTGGTAATGCGCACAAGCTGGAGTCACAAAAACCGGCACATCAGGTTCATGTTACAAGTACTCCCTCCGTCTCAAAATAACTGTCTCAATTTTAATATAATTTTGTACTAAACTTAGTATAAAATTGAGACATTCGAGACAGAAGGAGTATAATTTTATCTAAGCCTTTGGCTCCGGTGCAAGCTCAGAGTGTGCCTTTGATGTCATGGCCGCATACCGTCGAAGATGAAAGCGTTGCACATGCCGGTGGATGACGCAGTCGTGACCTCACATCAATTGAAGAAGGCCGCTGTGCCGTCTGATGGTCAGATGTTGAGGTGGAAGCACGACAGAATTTTCATGCCCAGTGGTGTGGGAGAAAATGCACCCGAGAAAGAAGGTGATGCATGATTTCATTCTCCTCGAACCAAGGAGCGCAGAGCAAAAAAAATTGATGTTAAGCAAGGCCCAGCACTTCCAGATTATGCGCTAGGACGACGCCAGGATGGAACAAAAGTGCCATGACGGAGCAGAGGAAGAGGGTTACAGTGTAGATGCCACTAGCGAACCCCTTCCGGAAAAAATCCAAAACAAACCTTAAATTTGTAGACGAAAGCACATCGAAATTTCAGATGTTGAGGTGGAAGCACGACAGAATTTTCATGCCCAGTGGTGTGGGAGAAAATGCACCCGAGAAAGAAGGTGATGCATGATTTCATTCTCCTCGGACCAAAGAGGGCAGAGCAAAAAAAATTGATGTTAAGCAAGGCCCAGCACTTCCAGATTATGCGCCAGGACAACACCGGGATGGAACAAAAGTGCCATGATGGAGCAGAGGAAGAGAGTTACAGTGTAGATCCCACTAGCAAACCCCTTTCGAAAAAATTCCAAAACAAACCTTAAACTTGTAGACGAAAGCACATCGACTCTCAGATTCCAGTCTGTTTTGAACCCTGAGCGAGTTAACAAAGAGATTGTTGACATGGCAGGTTTTTTTTTAGCAATGTTGACATGGCAGGTCTGGCTGCGGCCGAAGGCGACTGGGCCAGCCCACCAGGAGCGAAGCATGTTTTTCTTTTTTGTAACGCGAGGCTTAAAACTATCCATAAAACCGAGACTCACGAGGAATCAAACTTGGGACCGGGTGCTTCTAAACTACTCCCACTAACCACTCTAACTGATAACTTTTGGTTATAAATGAGAAGCGCAAAATATTTAACTACACAACGCAATGTCGAGATTTGGAACATTTTATTAAAAATTATCAACAAGTTTGAAATCTGAATATTCTTAAAAAAAAATTCCACACGATTTTGCAGAAATGCGATTTTTTTAATTACAAACAGTTTTTGAAAAACACAAAGAAATATTGAAAACGTGAACCATTTTTTAAATCCCTGAATTTTTTTAAGTGGCAATATTTAAAAAATGAACAAATTTTTTGAAAACACGAAAAAAAATTAAACCTGAAAAATTAAAGTGCGAACAATTTTTCAAAACAAGACAGTTTTTAAACATAAACATTTTTTGTAAAAGTGGGAACAAATTTTGAAATCTGAACAAAAATTTAAAGTTCAAACTTCCTAATTTTTGAACAAATGGGAACAAATTATCAGAATTTGTTCGCATTTCAAAATTTTGTTCAGGTTTCAAAGTAGTGTTTTTTTAAAAAGTGTTTGTGAATTTCAAAAATGGTTCACGTTTTCAAAATTAGTTTATGTTTTCTAAAGAAGATCATGATTCCAAAAATTCCAGAAAATGTTTGGATTTCAAAATTGTTGACAATTTCTAAGAAAACATTTCGAAAAATTTCAGAAATGTTTTTAAATGTCGATGATGCGGTATGTGGTCAAATATTCTTTGCGCTTCGTATTGATCACCAATACCCATCAGTTAGAGTGGCTATCAAGACGAGTTCGGCAGCAGGTTGCAAAATCGATTCCCCGTGCTCTCTCTTTTTTTTTCAAATTTTTAACTCACGTGTTACGGAAAAGGTGGGCCAGCCCAGTCGCGCTCGGCCACAGCCAACTATCCCAGGTTTGAGCTGCCATGTTTGGGACCCCTCAAAGTTTAAAATAGACCAAAACGCGTTCAAGGTTTAAAATAGACCGAGATTAAAGAGTTTGATGTGCTAATTTCAGGAATTAGAAGTTTAGGGTTTGAATTGTCTTTTGTCTGCAAGTTCAAGGTGAAGGATACAAATTTTGTAGGAAATATTTCTTTGAAGTATAAATTCCTATTCCTATATAGGATAGGAAACAATCCTTCAAATTTCAGTTCAAAGGAATCATAGAAATAGGAACCGATCCTTCTCATTTTAGTTCAAAGGAAAAAAACATTAGACACTCAATTTTAGGAACCAATCCTTCTAATTTCAAATCAAAGGAAAAAAACATACTGCACTCACTAAAAAATCCTATCCTTAGCCTATAGGAATGAGACACGTCTTTAGGAGAATGAATTGATTTTCCTTCATCAAAGCTAGGTTCTCCAATAGTAAAAGGGGCCAAAAGATCAAAGTACTAAGGCTAGTCATAGTGGGAGTAACTTAGCTAGTAACATAGCACACTCCAAGAATTTTTTGCTTATATGGCAAATATTTAATGTGAGGTGGTAACATAATATGTTACTGTAACATAGCGCTAGACAAGATGAGTCTACAAACTAATAAATAAAGTCATCTATGACACTACTATCATGTTACTTTGCATTATGAAGGTAGTAACTTAGACTAATATCATGGTGTGGGGGCGATCTGAAGATAGCCAGTAGAGGCAGAACTCACCGGTTTCGTCGTCCACAGCCTGATCCTGGCACCTTCATCTGCCTTGCGACGACCCACGGCATAAAATTTGACACTCCGACCACTCAGTCCAGTGAACTCCAAAACAACAGAGTAACCAATCCAGTAAATAACTCAACAAAAAAGAACAGCACAGGAGTAAGAAAATATAACAATGGGCAGCAGAAATACCAACGAACTAGAATAATATATTACTTAGACGTGACATCGTGGCCCATTTAACCCACGAATGTTCCAACTCGCACTGGAATAACTCCGACCACCCGGAGCGAAACAATAACCATCACAACCTCAAGTCTCAGATGACAGACACGACATAATAATACTGTAACTAGCAGCAGGCTTCACCGCCTCTGTCACAGAACATCGACTGTTTAGTCAACCTCCTCGATCTTGGGGCCAGGGCCGCCGGACGCAGCTGGGGTATCGTCGTCCATGCCGCCCTCCATGTCAGCACCAGCACCCTGGTACATCTTGGCGATGATGGGGTTGCACAGGGCCTCCAGCTCCTTCATCTTGTCCTCGAACTCGTCCGCCTCAGCAAGCTGGTTCGTGTCCAGCCACTGGATGGCAGCATCAATGGCATCCTCGATCTTCTTCTTGTCGTCCGCCGGCAGCTTGGAGGCGACCTTCTCGTCCTTGATCGTGTTGCGCATGTTGTATGAGTAGTTCTCCAGGGCGTTCTTGGACTCCACCTTCTTCTTGTGTTCCTCGTCCTCGGACTTGTACTTCTCAGCCTCCTGGACCATCTTCTCGATCTCCTCCTTGCTCAGCCTGCCCTTGTCGTTGGTGATGGTGATCTTGTTCTTCTGCCCAGTCGTCTTGTCCTCGGCAGACACGTTCAGGATACCATTGGCGTCGATGTCAAAGCAGACCGTGATCTGGGGAACTCCCCTGGGAGCAGGAGGGATGCCAGACAGCTCAAACTTGCCAAGAAGGTTGTTGTCACGGGTCCTGGTCCTCTCACCCTCATACACCTGGATGAGCACACCGGGCTGGTTGTCCGAGTAGGTGGAGAAGACCTGCTCCTTCTTGGTGGGGATGGTGGTGTTCCTTGGGATCAAGACTGTCATCACACCCCCGGCTGTCTCCAGACCAAGAGAAAGAGGGGTGACATCCAATAACAGCAGGTCCTGGACCTTCTCGTTGCCCTCTCCGCTCAAGATGGCAGCCTGGACAGCAGCCCCGTAGGCAACAGCCTCATCAGGGTTGATGCTCTTGCACAGCTCCTTGCCGTTGAAGAAGTCCTGGAGAAGCTGCTGCACTTTGGGAATCCTGGTGGAACCACCGACAAGGACAACATCATGTACAGTGCTCTTGTCCATCTTTGCATCCCTGAGACACTTCTCCACAGGCTCCATACACTTCCTGAACAGATCCATGTTCATCTCCTCAAACCTGGCCCGGGTGATGGTGGAGTAGAAGTCAATGCCCTCAAACAGCGAGTCAATCTCAATGGTGGTCTGCGCAGTGGAGGAGAGAGTCCTCTTTGCCCTCTCACAGGATGTCCTCAGCCTCCGAAGAGCTCTCGGGTTGCCACTGATGTCCTTCTTGTTCTTCCTCTTGAACTCCAAGACGAAGTGGTTGACCATCCTGTTGTCAAAGTCCTCACCACCAAGATGAGTGTCACCAGCTGTGGCTTTAACCTCAAAGATACCCTCCTCAATGGTGAGAAGAGAGACATCAAAGGTACCACCTCCAAGATCAAAGATGAGGACATTCTTCTCACCAACACTGGAAGCCTTCTTGTCAAGACCATAAGCAATGGCAGCAGCTGTTGGCTCGTTGATGATACGAAGGACATTGATGCCAGCAATGACACCAGCATCCTTGGTAGCCTGCCTCTGCGAGTCATTGAAGTATGCAGGTACAGTGACAACAGCATTCTTCACAGTGCTGCCAAGGAAAGCTTCAGCAATCTCACGCATCTTGATGAGAACCATAGAAGATATCTCCTCGGCTGCAAACTGCTTCTCCTCACCCTTGTACTGGACATTAATCATAGGCTTGTCACCAGGTCCAGCAACAACCTTGAAGGGCCACAGCTTAATATCACTCTGGACAGTAGAATCGGTAAATCTCCGGCCAATGAGACGCTTGGCATCTGCATAAAAGAGTTTACGTCAGAAATGCATAAAAAACAAACTAAAAAGTAAACAGTTGTCATTATATGAAAAGTTCATTCACAGACAGACTTGGGCAGAAAACATGGTAAGTATTTAAACGGGCTGGAAATAGGGCTGTATCTAAGAGGACCATTATCCAATATTAAACAGTTATCATAAGCAAAGTAATATAAACAGGTAGTATATAGTAATTAGAGGCTCATTATGAGCAGCCAGTGTAGCAAAGTTTCGTTCCCCCTCATTTTTTGCCATGTTTTGAGACACAGAATCACAAAAAAAAGCAAAAAAGTCAGATGCCAAATGGTATTTAGTGTAAAAGCATGGATGCATTCATCAACATTGCATTAAACAAATCAACATAAACTTGTCATGCAATCTCAGCCGAAAGATGGTGATCTTGTTTATAATAATCACAGTGATTCAGCAAATGGGATTGTTTGCATCACAGATTGCACAGCAACAAAAACAGGTTCAGCATTTCAGTTTTCAGAATTCAAAAGTTGAATTATATAAAAATATATCAACAGTAAAAATAGCAATGGGAGATCAGATGGTAGTGCATGATGTAAGTTGATCATCACAGTGAATACAGAAATGTGGTATGGTTATGATATCATCACTTCTCCCATCAAGAATGAACCAGACAAAAATGAACCAGTACAACAAAATCCAGTAGGTAACAAAAAATGCAATGAGAGATTGAGCTGCAGATTGTTCAGATTGAAAACCATGAAAGCTATGGGCACATTTAGCTTGCTACCCTATTTTGCCACATCTAAAATTAGACGGGCAAAAAAGGAGCAAATCACAAGGAATTCGCCCAATTCCGCTTCACAAAACATGGTAGCAAACTTATGGCCCAAAGCCATCCATCATAAATTCAGCAGAAAAGCGCTTGGATTTTATTTCATCATCAATCTGCTAGCTCTAGAAATAAAACAAATACACCAATAATAACTAATTCAAAAGATAAAGCTACACTAATTGGTGCAGAACTGCTACAAAGAATGAGAATCAATGAAAAGTGCAGTGAACAACAAGCCTGTCATGCAACCAAGTGGGATTTGATAAAGAATCGTTTCAATCCACAATCCGCTAGAATTATTCTCCAACAGAATAGCTAATTGACAATGTAGATTTAAATCATGTTAACCAAACACACTTGGCAAGACAAAGCAATCAAACCCTATAATAACATTAATAATATAGATATCATTCGAGTCACATGCCAATGAAGTGTAAAATAACTCACTGTCCAGATCTACTTTAAACAAATAGACTAAGTGGGACCAAACAATTAACAAGATCCAACTGCGCAAGTCATATATGTTTATACTAATAGATCTGAAACCTCAATACCAACCAGCTAACAGCTACCTCTAGTAACAAACCGTTGGCAGCACGGATCTAAGCGACCAAGACCAATAATATATATCAGACTAGAACACATGCGAATAATACTAAAACACACTAAACAGAGTAGATCCGAGGTAGAGTGCTAATCACTTTATGAAAACAGTAAACAGATCTGAGCTTGTAACGGATGCAAGGTAAAGAGACGCTCACCGAAGACGGTGTTGATGGGGTTCATGGCCACCTGGTTCTTGGCGGCGTCACCGATGAGGCGCTCGGAGTCGGTGAAGGCGACGTACGACGGCGTGGTGCGGTTGCCCTGGTCATTGGCAATGATTTCGACTCTGTCGTGCTGCCACACGCCGACGCACGAGTACGTCGTGCCGAGGTCGATGCCGATCGCCGGCCCATCGCCCTTCGCGGCCATCTCTCGCGCTCCGGAGAACTTGAAGCTCTCTAGGGTTTTCTTCCGGAGGAGAAGAAGCGGCGGCGGGTTGAGGAGGAGGGGGAGGACTAGGGTTTGAAGAGCAAGAGTAGAGGAGGCGGAACCGGGGATTTTGTAGGACGGAAGAGGGCTCGTGAAACTCTAAAGGTTCTTGGGCTGCGGGTCGGGATATTAGGCCAACTCCACCGCGCGACCCTATCCTGTCCGTCCCTGTCCGTTTGAGATAAAATAGACAAATAAGACGACCCAGCGGCAAACCCCATTTTGCTTTTTCATCTGTTTCGTGTCCGTTTCACCCCATCCCTGGACCAAAGTTGGTCTCGTTTCGAGCCCAAAGCGGACGCAGCTCGTCCGCTCGTGTCCGGCCGGGCCCATATGTCAACCTCTCTCCCACCTACCCCGCTTTTCTCTCTCTCCTCTCTCTCCCCCACCCCTCTCTCTCTCCTTCCTTTCCACCCACCTCCCCACCAACCGTGGCACAGCGACGAGCACACCGGGGCGTGACGGCATGCGTGTACAGCGGCGCGGGGCGGCGGGCGCGGCGGCGGGTGGGCACAACAGCGTGACGGCGCGGGGCGGGCACGGTGGCGGGGCGCGACGGCGCTTGCGGCTGCGGGCGAGCACGTCCTGACGCGGGCGAGCGTGCTGGCGAGCACGTCCGGGCGTGGGCGAGCCCACGGCGGTGAGCACGAAGTGCCGTGCGCGCGGTGGTGGCGCGAGCGGGCGGGCGAGGCTGCGGCGCTCGGGGGTGGGGTCGCGCGTGGCTGTGGCGCGAGCGGGCAGGCGAGGCAGCGACGCGCGTGGGCGGGCGCGGCGCGAGCGGGCGGGCGCGGCGTGGGCAGGGCGCAGGGCGTGCGGGAGGGCAGGGCGCGGGGCTCAGGGCGCGACCCGGCGGCGAACACGATGGGCGGGCACGGGGCGCTGGCGCGAGCGCGGCACGGTGACCGGGCAGGGGGCGCGCGGGAGGGGCACGAGCGCAGCGCAGGCGCGACGTGGGTGGGACGCGTGCGGGGCCGCCGGAGCGCGGCAGACGCGGGCACGCGAGCGCGGAACAGGCGCGGTGGCCAAGGCAGCGCGACTGGCGAGAGGGCGGCGGCGGGCGCGGCGTGAGGGCGGCGGCGGGCGCGAGGCGCTCGCGGCGGGCGCGGCGCAATAGGGCTCGCGGCGAGCGCGGGTGTATTCGGCATGTGCGTCGTCGAGTCGGATAGTTTGGGGTAGTCGTCGCGATGGGTGCCTTGACCTAGAACGAGCCGGACATGCATGTCTGGTTTGTTATCTATTGCTACCTCAAACTGACAAAATCTGAATAAAGCGGACGTCTATTTGGGGTCATGCGGTGAAGCCGTTCAGATGATGGCGCAGGGTCTCCTTTCCACAGACGCCTCTCTGTTTGGAAGATGCTTTATTTTTTTTATTTTTGCGAATCTTGGTTTGGGATGTTCAAACGGCTAGTTTTTACACTTTCGGCAAAAGAGTTTGCTTCCATATGGGTTGAAGGAATCTGATCAATCTTCGCAAAAGGCTACCGTGTAAGAGCATCTTTAACAGGCGCCGGTCGTGCCGCGCGCAAAAAATAGATATGTCGCGCGCGTATCGTTCGGTTTGGCGCGGCGCGCAGCGCTGGCTCCAGCAGCCGCGCTAAAATGCACAGCGCGTGCGCCGCTCCAGCAGCGCGCCAAAATGCAGCGCGCGCGACTTGCACAAATAACATATGCATTCGAAAACAGAAGCAAAAAGATCAAAACAAACAAAAATAAATAGTTCAATTTCGTTTATTACAACTCAAACAAACAGTTTTTATCGTTCAATACAACAAATAGTGCAATTAAACATAACAAATAGTTTAACAATACAATAACGAACGCACAAATCATGATGCTCTTTGTCGTCCATTCCATGCCCACCACTCAATGAGATCCTTCTGAAGATCATTATGCGCTGCGGGACGTCGAATGGTATGATAGGAGGCAACAAAACGGGCCACCCTTTTAGCCCTCCGTCGCACTCGCACAGGATGTCCCAAGAGCTCATACTGAGAGTAGTCTACATCTTGGCCACGCTCATTCTCGATGATCATATTATGCATGATCACACAAGCGTGCACTATGTACCAAAACATCTTCTGATCCCAAAATCTAGCCGGTCCACTCACAATAGCAAATTGGGCTTGCAAAATCCCAAAAGCTCTCTCCACATCTTTTCTAGCCGCCGCCTGAGCATTGTGGAAATCAAGATTTTTCTTACCTTCTGGCTTTTTCAACGGCTTGACAAAGGTTTGCCACTTTGGATAGATGTCATTCGCTAGATAATAGCCATAGTTGTATGTACGGCCATTTGCTACAAACTACACCGGTGGCAACTCCCCATTTGCAATCTTACTCATCAGTGGTGACCGGTTGACAACATTGATGTCATTCAAAGATCCAGACATTCCAAAGAATGCATGCCAAATCCAAGTCTCTTGATCGGCCACCGCTTCAAGGATTATAGTGGAACCCTTTTTTTGGCTGTGGAATTGCCCATGCCATGCCTTTGGACAATTCTTCCAAGTCCAATGCAAGCAATCTATTGAGCCAAGCATGTCAGAAAAACCGCAAGCTTTGTTCATCGCTAAAAGCCTTGCGACATCTTCAGCGTTGGGAGATCTCAAATACTCCTCGCCAAACACTTGCACAATTTCGACTGCGAGGCTCTTGACACACATGATGGTTTGGCTCTCACCCATAGCCAAGTGATCATCAACTAGATCAGCCGGTATACCGTATGCCAACATATGCAAAGCGGCTGTCACCTTCTGAAAGGTGCTACGCCCGAGCTCTCCGGCGGCATTCCTCCTTTGCTGAAAAAAGCGGTCATGGCTCGCTAGTTTCTCTGCAATGCGCCTGAACAACTCGGTGCTCATCCTAAACCGGCGACGAAAATACGACTCGGGGTATGTGGGATTCTCCGCAGAATAATGCCTGATCAATCTGTTGTGGGCGTCGATCCTATCCCTCCAAAAATTTTGACGACCCATAACCGAACCACCGTGCTTCGGTTTTTTATTAATATGCATAGCTAGGATCATTGCAAGATCCTCCTCCTCTTCCATATCAAATTCTTCTTCGGAAGAATCATACGTCGAACTCATCTACAATGTTGAATACTATGCTATAAATACAAAACTACAATCAACATGCATGAAATTCATGGCTTTTGAGCAATACATACCTTCTAGGCGTTTTGCCGAACACCTTGCGGGCGCCGAGCGGCAGCGAGCGCGCGGGCGCTGTTCGTCGGAGGACTAGCACGCGCGCGGGGCTGCGGGACTAGAAGGGGGCCGGAGAAAGCGCGTGCGGGGCGGGGATAGGTCGCGGAAGCGCCGGAATGGTCGCCGGGTGGCGCGGTCGGCGGCGGCGTCGCGACTAGAGGGGGGTGGGAGGTGCGAGCGAGCGCGCAGGAGCGGGCGCAGCAAATAAGCGACGCGCGATTGCGTTTCGGCCCGCGCGCTGGACTACGTATGTCGCGCGCGCAGTTTTCGCGCGCTCGCTGGAGCAACTATTCCGGTTGCGTGCGCTAAAAGGGGGGATTTTGCGGCGCGGCGCTAGTTTAGCGCGCCTGTTGGAGATGCTCTAACAATTTCAAAAAAAATGTATCGAGCGACCATTCGCTCGGTCGCTGGGTTGTGTGGCTCAATTTTTACACGTTCGCTTGTGATGTAACTCTGCTAGCTTTGTTTGTTGTGTACCTGGCCATACCACGGGTCGGGCCGGACCTACAAAAGCCCGTAGCAGAAAATCTAGGCCCGAGCCCGGCCAGGCCCGGCCGTCAGACCTAAAAATTAGGTCCAAGTCCAGCTCGTGAGTGGAAAAGCCCGTCAGGCCGCACGCCTCTTCTCTAAAACGCATAAATGTCAAGCCCAAGCTTGACCTGACCTAGCATTCGGGCTCAAAATCTAGACCCTGGTCCCGCCCGTGGGAAAGATCGAGCCAAACCGGGTCGGATTTCCCATGGCCAGGACTAGTTTGTTGCATCCCAATGGACTATGTTGTCCCGCTTCTCATACTGTCCACTATTTTCTAGTAGTGACTTTGTGGGCGATCTAGACCGTGCGATGGAAGTTGATCCATGGAGGCGAACGTCAAAGTTCAATGTCCATACATATTTATATCTATCTATACCTGCTATTAAAGGGAATAGGTATTCTTGGTTTGATTTAGTCCTTTTCGTTCGGTTTGCACACACTAAGCAATCTGGCCCAGATACTTGTATGTTGATGGGCCTTTTATGGGCTTTCATAGAGACCGTGAAAAATAATTGAATCAAAATAAATCAAGATTGTTGGAATTAAACACAGGACCTCCTGTGTAGCTCTTCGATGTAACAACCAACGGCCTATGCGCCTTTCACATTTACTAATTCTAACTCGCTCTAAATATATAAGTGACAGTCATCATGTTTAGGGCGAGCTAATAAAGAAGGATTGTGGGCTTAAATAGAATATTTAAACGGATGTGCCTAATTAAAGAAAGGATTATGGATAAACCGGTGAAATAACTAAAAGAAAGATTGTGATCTTAATAAATTCTACATGAAGGATTTGAGGCAAAAAGGTAGGATAATTAAAATTTAAAAGGAAGGATCTGTAGGCTTCAATGTGTTGGAGCTACTAAATTAGAAAAGTAAGGATTTGATTTCCGACTAAAACAGGTAAGGACGCCATGGTAATTAACGAAATAATTATACTTAAATGTCATTAAAAAGAATTATACTTAGATGGAAACAGTGGGAGATTATGCCCAGCAAAGAAAATATGAACACGGCTAAATTGCAACATATTTTTATGTTCATTTTGTAGAAGGATGCTGCGTTGCAGCATGTTCTTCATAGTGAATCCGGTGCTGTGAGACATTATGCTTACATAAAACATCAATTTTTCCCGTTGCAACGCATGGGCATATGTGCTAGTGTTCATATAAATCGTTATTTATTTGATCCTAAGATTGCAACACTAGAGTCCAAGACTAAACCACCGGTGCATGCACCTATTGTAACGCGAACTTGGATTTCACCACTATCGAGTTGTCATAAAATGAATGTTTATGTTGCAGTTGGCAAGAACATGATGAGGGGCTTTATATCGGATGTGTGCCACAATGATTTTGGCTCATATATAGGTTCGTCGGCTCTTGTTTACCAGGGTTTGACGGGTCCTACAATCCTCAAGGCTCTTGCATGTCGAGAAGCCTTCGCTCTGGCAAAGGATCTTATGTTGCAACATATCAGAGTTGCATCAGACTGCAAAACAATGGTCATGGGTATCCACAATGGCACATTAGGCCTAATAGCACCAATTGTGAAGGAGATATGAGAAAATACTAGGGACTTTCTTTCTTGCAATTTTATTTTTAAAGGCTGGCTTTCAAACATGGACCCGCATAGGTAAGCTGAACATGCTTTACATCTAGATGATGAGGGACGCCGTTTTTGGCTGCTATGTGGTTAGGATCAGAGGTTGAGCCTGAGGCGTCCGACGAGTTCTCAAGTCGATCTGGCATCCAGCCAGAGAGGGCGAGGTCACCGCGTGAATCGGCGGTGTATTCCAAGCTTTCGAACACGGCCACCTGGTTAGGGGCGACATTCTCGATGCGGTCGAGGCGACCCGCTTAGTTGGCGTGTAGTACGATGTTGCAGAAAGCGAAGAGTTGGCCCGGGACGAAGATGTCACCGCAACCAGCGTTGAAGTTGATCTGCAGATGTGCCATTGATCTTTTTTCAATCATACCGTGGAATTCTCAATGAAAGCACCAACGTCGATACTAAAACCGGCAGACCTCGGGTAGGGGGTCCGGAGCTATGGATCTTGGATCTATTGGTAACATGAGATGAAGGGGACAATATTTACCTAGGTTCGGGCCCTCTCGAAGAGGTAATACCTTACGTCCTGCTTTGATTGTATTGATGATGATGTATCAAGTACAAGCTTGATCTACCTCGAGATCATAAGTTATGTTACAACCCTAAGGCTAGGTGGTTGTAATTGTGATTGTCCTCTCTACGGACTAACCCCCGCAGTTTATATAGACACTGGGGGTACCTAGGGTTACACATGGTCGGTTGCCAATCCAGGGATTCACATGCCATCGCCCGATGAAGTACTTGGAGCACACGTCAAGTCTTTAGCAGAGTCCACCTTGATCACGCCGAAGTGCGAGGCTGCCGGTGTCCTCCCTTGTAAGAACGGTGGGACGTAAGCTCGACCCATGGACTATGGGTCAACTAGGTTGGTACCCCCTAGTCCAAGACACCATCAGGTGCCACTATTCAAAAGCAAAACGAATCAAGATTGGACATGACTAACACAAATATTGCAAGGTTTTTAAATGTGTCAAAACTAAAGACGAAGGCTCTACCACAAGCAAAGCATGAGAGAACACGAGATAAGCCACGAGTGTTAAATAGACTATGCAGCTAGATTATTGACTCTAGTGCAAGTGGGAGACTATTGGAAATATGCTCTAGAGGCAATAATATTGTGTTATTATATTTCCATTTTCATAATTAAGAGTTGAGTTAATTGGATAAATGACACTCAAATTCTGGAGATTCCAAGAAATGCCACTGCATTTTTTTCAAATTTGAAAACACCACTACAGACTTAGAAAAATGCCACTGGAAATGGCATTTTTCAAAGTTTGGAAATTGTAGTGGCATTTCTCGGAATCACCAGAATTCGAGTGGCATTTATCAAATTAACCCTTAAGAGTTTATATTTCATGTTATAACTGCTATGATTCTGGAATATGCGATTTAGTCGAAAACTCCTATGCATGTGTGAAATGATAAAATGGCAAAGTATAGGTTCCTGGTCTTGCCTCTATGACTGGCTCAAGTGTTGTTGGTGATCATGTTTTCCGAATCTTAGGTTATAACTAAGTGTAATGATAGTCCTAAAACAACATTGAAAGTATGACGTTAGAAGAACGATCATATTGAATCAACCCAATCTTGTTTATTATACTTTGAGATAATATCGTATGAGATCAATTGCTATAACATAGAGTGTTAGCATGTGTTCAGTTCCTCGGACCATGAGGGTAACTTAGTCACTTCCAACCGTATGATGGACTTTGGGGTTACTCAAACATCATCAGCAACACGGTGATGAAAACGACAACTTACGGGTTCATCGGAAAGATTGACAAGGGACTAAATAGCTCGAGAGTGGGATTTGCTCCTCCTCCGATGGAGAGATACTCGTAGGGCCCTCTCGGTGTGATGGCATCAGTCAGCAATCTCCCTCTTCATGTAAACCTTGCAAATTAAGGGAGAAAACACATTAGAATTGCACCACAAAGTATTATATTGATCAAAAACATCATATATAATAGTAGGAAAACATGATGCAAAATGGACATATCAACTCCCCCAAGCTTAGACCTCGTTTGTCCTCAAGCAAAAGCCGATATCAATAATCATTACCACATGTTTAGAGAGGGAGGTGTCGATAAAAAGAAAATACAGACATAGAAGCATCATGATCATTATTATAGCAACAATATATATTATCATAAAACTTCTCATGAGAAAGTAACAATTCATCACAACCATGAAGTATAAATCATAAACTTTCTTGAAAACTAACAAACTATTTTCTCATTCAACAAGGCAATTGCAATTCATCATCTTTTCAGGAAGGGTCTCATGTAAGAACTTTTTTTAGCAAGTCCACATACTCAACTATCATTTAGTCTTCTATGATTGCTGACACTCACGACATATATATGGAGCAAAAGTTTCAGTCAGACACATAGAAAGATAGGGGCTTATATTTTTTCCTCCCAACTCATTTACCTCAAGGGTAACGTCAACAATAAGAACTCATGATCACTCATATCAAAAGTGAATATATATATATATATATATATATATATATATATATATATATATATATATATATATATATATATATATATATATATATGCCTAGATCGTTCCCCACCACATGATGGTTACAAAAGAGAAAAATAGAAAGGAATAGAGAAGAGCACTATTGACACTTGGATGAAAAGTAGTAAATACATAAAAGTAAAAGATAGACCCTTCGTAGAGGGAAGCAGAGGTTGTCATGCGCTTTTTGTTTTTGGATGTGCAAGCTCTTAATTCAAAGGAACATCACTTTATATTGTGCCTTGTGATAGCAATCTTTAATATGTAGTTCGTCGCTTTTATTTCTTTACCATCACAAGATCGTACAAAGCTTATTTTCCCCTACAATAAAAGATCATACATATTTAGAAGCAATTTTTACTGCTTTATGCACCAATGCCAACTTACTTGAAGGATCTTGTTCAATCCATAGGTAGATATAGTGGACTCGCATGACATGAAGCTGGGTTTAAGTGTTTTTAGATGCACATGGTGCGGGTTTTTGCTAGCAAAGATATTTGAGCAAGCACCACATGTTGGAGGATATATAACAATATAACTTCTGTGTGAATATAAGCAAACACAACTCATTACGTTGTCTTCCTTGTCCATCGTCAGCAATTTGACATAAGATACTTAATGGGGGCTCACAATCATAAAAGATGTCCAAGATAGTATATTTATATGTGAATCTTCTCTTCCCTTGTTAACTTTTTCATGAATTGCATCATTGACCAATGCTATATTTGTTAACTTCCAATAAATTTTACCACTTACACTTTTCTTTATGTGATGTCATTACTTCCATAAGATTAGCACATGATCTTTTCATTATTTTCATTGCTAAGATTGAAACATGAAAGTAAAGAAGCAAGACTCAAACTAATCTTTATTATACAACTCTCAACTCCATTAAATAGATAGATAGATCAAAATACAAGCACTCAAAAATAGATCATACTAAACTTTTATTCAACTAAATCAAGAAATAGCTAAGGATCAAACTAAAAATAGGTAAAGATAATAAAAGTGATGGTGATACGATACCGGGGCACCTCCCCCAAGCTTGGCACAATCCAAGGGGAGTGCCCATTGACGATGACATGTACCTAGGGTAGGGTTCTAGGCCTGACCTACATACCCTACCGAAGGACACTACACAAGATGCCAAGACCTACAAAGATAGAAAGAAGATACCGACTCAAATTATCGGGAAGTGCAACTCACTCAACATAATATTCACTCGGATATCCCACTTCCACTCGACCATCGTTATTCACTCGAAATACAAGATTTCACTCGAAGGACAGAAGACCTAGAGTCACCCCAGGATGGCAATGGTCGGACATTCACTTCATTGTCATAAAGATAATTAAACACAGGCGTTATCGGTAACGTTTGTACCTTTATTCTCTCATTGAACCCTTGCGTAACTAAGAACTGCGAGGATCATCGTACTCTATATAAGCTACCCCTCCCCTCTGGCACAAGGGTTCGCATCCCCTGTAACTCAACACTCCAATCAACAAAGCCTCTATGGCACCGAGTGTGACAGCCTGGTTTTGCCCTCTTTCATTTTCTAGATTTCTTTGCCATTTGAATTTGAATTTGGAGTTTTGAATCAACTCACTTGGACTTAAACACTTGGGCATATCCTTGATTTTCACCCAAGTGACCCATCTCTCTCTCAAAACCATCATTTCCTCTCTGATAAATCCCAAAATGGCCATAGGAATATTTTTCATAAATGAAAAATATTCTTTTTCTTCTCTGAAAATCATTTCAGCAACATATCCTCCAAAGCAACCCTCATTTTTCTTGCCCACAAAAATCTTAGAAAATTCCTAAATATTCTTTGGACCTTGGCACACCTCCCTGAACAAAAATATTGCATGGGTATTTGGAATATTTTTGCTACAGAAAATCTTTTCTATTCTGGCCTCAAAATGCAGTTTCTACAGGAAGTGCATTTTTCCTTGATCAAATGAGGCTGAGATTTTTAGGGCATCATTACCCTCCTAAGAAACTACTAACCACCAAAGATCGGCCCTAAACTCCTTCTAGATTTTTCGCAGTTAACCTCACAAGTTTCTATCCAGAAACTTGCCAGGAAGAAACCCACGCGCACAGCCCACTTGTGATCAACTCAAAGCATTGGAGCAACCCAAACCATCAAAGACTACACGCCAGACATGAATTCAATGCATTGCGCAGCGTGATGCCAGAGTTCACGCAGTGACCGCGTTCGTACAAGCGTGCTGGCATGCATCCGACGCACTCTGCGTCGCGCCCGAGCCTCTGTTGCGCTCGTGCTCACTTCCCCACTCGCCGCGCCTTGCCAAACCTCACCACAATCATCGTCCCGACGCCCTTAACTCTCCCCTGGCACTCGCCAACGCTGGAGCTCGCAGCAGCGGGCACTGCTGCCTCTTGAGCTTGCGTTTGTTTTTCCCTTGAAGAGGAAAGGGTGATGCAGCAAAGTAGAGTAAGTATTTCCCTCAGTTTTGAGAACCAAGGTATCAATCCACTAGGAGACAACGCGACAAGCCACCGAATACCTGCACAAACAAACACCAACTTGCACCCAACGCGATAAAGGGGTTGTCAATCCCTTCACGGTTATTTGCAAAGTGAGATCTGATAGAGATGGATAAACGGTAAAGTAATATTTTTGGTATTTTTGGTTTATGGAACAGAAAGTAAAAATTGCAAAGAAAGTAAATCGGAAACTAAAATTATAGATCGGAAACTTATATGATTGAAAATAGACCCAGGGGCCATAGGTTTCACTAGAGGCTTCTCTCAAGATAGAAATTATTACGGTGGGTGAACAAATTACTGCCGAGCAATTGATAGAAAAGTGCAAGGTTATGACGATATCTAAGGCAATGATCATGAATATAGGCATCACGTCTGTGTCAAGTAGACCGAAACGATTCTGCATCTACTACTATTACTCCATAAGAATAGAGAAAAAGATTAAGATGACATAGTGTAGCGGGATTAACTCAAGCAATATGATGAAAACCCCATCTTTTAATCCTCGATGGCAACAATACAATACATGTCGGTTCCCCTTATGTCACTAGGATCGAGCATCGCAAGATTGAACCCAAAGCTAAGCACTTCTCCCATTGCAAGAAAAACCAATCTAGTTGGCCAAACCAAATCGGTAATTCAAAGAGACTTGCAAAGATATCAAATCATGCATATAAGAATTCAGAGGAGATTCAAATAATATTCATAGATAAGCTGATCATAAATCCACAATTCATTGGATCTCGGCAAACACACCGCAAAAGAGTATTACATCTAATAGATCTCCAAGAACATCGAGGAGAACACATGGACCCGTAGGTCTGTGGTAAACTACTCACGCTTCATCGGAGAGGCAATGGTGTTGATGTAGAAGCCCTCCGTGATCGAATCCCCCTTCGGTAGGATGCCGAAAAAGGTCCCTAGATGGGATCTCACGGGTATAGAAGGTTGCGGCGGTGGAAAAGTGGTTTCGTGGCTCCCTGGAAGTTTTTGGGGTATATGAGAATATTGGGAGGAAGATCTAGGTCAGGGGGTCACCGAGGGGCCCACAAGGTCGGGGGGGGGGGGGGGCGCCCTCCACCCTTGTGGCCGCCTCGTGGCTCTTCTAATTTGCACTCCAAGTCTCCTGGGTGTCTTCTAGTCCAAGAAAAATCATCGCGAAAGTTTTATTCCGTTTCGACTCCGTTTGGTATTCATTTTCTGCGAAACTCTAAAACAAGGAAAAAATAAAAACTGGCACTGGGCTCTAGGTTAATAGGTTAGTCCCAAAAATCATATAAAATAGCGTATTAATGCATAAAAAATCCAAAACAGATAATATAATAACATGGAACAATCAAAAATTATAGATACGTTGGAGACGTATCAAGCATCCCCAAGCTTAATTCATGCTCGTCCTCGAGTAGGTAAATGATAAAAACAGAATTTTTGATGTGGAATGCAACCTAACATATTTATCCATGTAATTCTCTTTATTGTGGCATGAATGTTCATATTCGTAAGATTCAAAACAAAAGTTTAATATTGATATAAAAACAATAATACTTCAAGCATACTAACAAAATAATTATGTCCTCTCAAAATAACATGGCCAAAGAAAGCTTATCGCTACAAAATCATATAATCTGGCTATGCTCCATCTTCGTCACACAAAATATTCAAATCATGCACACCCCCAATGACAAGCCAAGCAATTGTTTCATACTTTTGATGTTCTCAAACCTTTTCAACTTTCACGCAATACATGAGCGTGAGCCATGGACATAGCACTATGGGTGGAATAGATGGTGGTTGTGGAGAAGACAAAAAGAAGGAGATAGTCTCACATCAACTAGGTGTATCAACGGGCTATGGAGATGCCCATTAATAGATATCAATGTGAGTGAGTAGGGATTGCCATGCAACGAATGCACTAGAGCTATAAGTTTATGAAAGCTCAAAAAGAAAACTAAGTGGGTGTGCGTCCAACTTGCTTGCTCATGAAGGCCTAGGGCGTTTTGAGGAAGCCCATCGTTGGAATATACAAGCCAAGTTCTATAATGAAAAATTCCCACTAGTATATGAAAGTGATATCATAGTAGACTCTCTATCATTAAGATCATGGTGCTACTTTGAAGCACAAGTGTGGCAAAAAGGATAGTAACATTGTTCCTTCTCTCTTTTTCTCTCATTTTTTCTTTTCTCTTTTTTGGGCCTTCTCTTTTTTTATTTGGCCTTTTCTCTTTTTTCCTCACATGGGACAATGCTCTAATAATGAAGATCATCACACTTCTATTTACTTACAACTCAAAGATTACAACTCGATACTAGAACAAAAATATGACTCTATGTGAATGCCTCTGACGGTGTACCAGGATGTGCAATGAATCAAGAGCAACATGTATAAAAAATGATGAACGGTAGCTTTGCCACAAATACGATGTCAACTACATGATCATGCAAAGCAATATGACAATGATGGAACGTGTCATAATAAACAGAACGATGGAAAGTTGCATGACAATATATCTCGGAATGGCTATGGAAATGCCATAATAGGTAGGCATGCTGGCTATTTTGAGGAAGGATATGTGGTGGGTTTATGATACCGGCGAAAGTTGCGCGGTACTAGAGAGGCTAGCAATGGCGGAAAGGTGAGAGTGTGTATAATCGATGGACTCAACATTAGTCATAAAGAACTCACATACTTATTGCAAAAATCTATTAGTCATCAAAACAAAGTACTACGCGCATGCTCCTAGGGGGATATATTGGTAGGAAAAGACCATCGCTCGTCCCCGACCACCACTCATAAGGAAGACAATCAAAAAACATCTGATGCTCCAACTTCGTTACATAACGGTTCACCATACGTGCATGCTATGAGACTCACAAACCTTAACACAAGTATTTCTCAAATTCACAACTACTCACTAGCATGACTCTAATATCACCATCTTCATATCTCAAAAAAAATCATAAGGAATCAAACTTCTCATAGTATTCAATGCACTCTATATGAAAGTTTTTATTATATCCCTCTTGGATGACTATCATACTATGACTAATTTTATAACCAAAGCAAATTACCATGCTATTCTAAAGGCTCTCAAAATAATATAAGTGAAGTACGAGAGTTCATCAATTTCTATAAAATAAACCACCGCCGTGCTCTAAAAAGATATAAGTGAAGCACTAGGGCAATTTTGCATAGGTCAAAAAATATAAGTGAAGCACCTAGAGCATTCTAATAAATCACGATTCATGCGCGTCTCTCCCAAAAGGTGTGGACATCAAGGATGATTGTGGAAAACTAAAAAGCAAAGACTCAGATCATACAAGACGCTCCAAGCAAAACACATATCATGTGGTGAATAAAAATATAGCCTCAAGTAAAGTTACCGATAGACGAAGACGAAAGAGAGGATGCCTTCCCGGGGCATCCCCAAGCTTAGGCCCTTTGGCCTCCTTGAATATTACATTGGGGTGACTTGGGCATCCCCAAGCTTAGGCTCTTGCCACTCCTTATTCCATAGTCCATCAAATCCTTACCCAAAACTTGAAAACTTCAGAACACAAAACTTCAACAGAAAATCTCGTAAGCTCCGTTAGTATAAGAACATAAATCACCACTTTTGGTACTATTGTGAACTCATTATTTATTGATATTTGTGTAATATCTACTATATTCCAATTTTTCCATGGTTCATACCCCCCGATACTAGCCATAGATTCATCAAAATAAGCAAACAACACGCGAAAAAAGAATCTGTCAAAAATAGAACAGTCTGTAGCAATCTGGATATTTCGAATACTTGTGTAACTCCAGAAATCCTGAGAAATTAGGAAGTCATAGAATTTTTTTTATTAATCCTCTGCAAAATTAATCAGTATTTTATCTCGCTTCTGTTAAAAATGAAAACTAATCTCCTGGGTGCAAAAGTTTCTGTTTTTCAGCAGGATCAAATCAACTATCACCGTAAGTTATCCCAAAGGTCTTACTTGGCACAAACACTAATTAAAACATAAAACCACATATAACCAGAGGCTAGATGGATTATTTATTGCAAAACAGAACCTAAAAAGCAAAAATGAAATTGGGTTGCCTCCCAACAAGCGCTATTGTTTAACGCCCCTAGCTAGGCATAAAACACGAATAGATCTAAGTATTGTCATATTTGGCATGCAATCCATAAGTGGCTCTCATAATAGATTCATAAGGCAATTTAATTTTCTTTCTAGGGAAGTTTTCCATGCCTTTCCTTAACGGAAATTGAAATCTAATGTTTCCTTCTTTCATATCAATAATTGCACCAATCGTTCTAAGGAAAGGTCTACCAAGAATAATAGGACATGTAGGATTGCAATCTATATCAAGAACAATGAAATCTACGAGAACATAATTCCTATTAGCAACAATAAGAACATCATTAATTCTTCCCATAGGTATCTTAATAGTGGAATCTGCAAGATGCAAATTTAAAAAACAATCATCAAATTCACGGAAACCTAACACATCACATAAAGTTTTTGGAATTGTACAAACACTAGCACCCAAATAACACAAAGCATAGCACTCATAATCTTTAATTTTAATCTTAATAGTAGGTTCCCACTCATCATAAAGTTTTCTAGGAATAGAAACTTCCAATTCAAGCTTTTCTTCAAAAGATTGCATCATAGCATCAACGATATGTTTAGTAAAAGCTTTGTTTTGATTATAAGCATGAGGAAAATTCAACATGGATTGCAACAAGTAAATACAATCTATTAAAGAATAATTATCATAATTAAAGTCCTTCAAATCCAAAAGAATGGGTTCATTGCTACCTAAAGTTTTGACCTCCGCAATCCCACTTTCATCAAATTTTGTATCAAGATCAAAAAACTTCGAATCATTGGGACGCCTTCTAACAAAAGTTGACTCATCTCTAGTCCCATCTTTATCAAGATTTACATTGGAAAACAAAGATTCAATAGGAGTCACATCAATCACTTTAAGATCTTCATCATTATTTTCAGCCCCTGTTTTGGCGGCCGTTTTGTTTACTGAAGTAGCTTGTTTGTCAGAATTTTGACCTGCTAAATTTTCAAGGTGCGCAAACTGAGATCTCAAGCCATAAAATTCTTTAGACATATCATCAGGCTCTTTATTCATGTATCCCATAAAGTTTTTCTACTCCTTAAGCTCATTTCTAAAGAAATTGTTATGCTCAAATTGCAAAGACATGAAACTTCTAACGTTATTCTCAATTTAGTCTAACCTCCTAAGGTGAGGGTCAACATTTTTAGGAGGAGTAATGATGACAAGGCGGGCAATCCAACACACGAGTACACAAAAAGCAAGCAAAGAAGATGAACGGAAGAAGGGCGAGGAAAAGGTGAATCTTTTCGAAAATCATTTTAGAAGTGGGGGAGAGGAAAACGAGAGGCGAATGGCAAATAATGTAATGCGAGGGATGAGAGTTTATGGTGGGTACTTAGTATGTTTTGTCTTGGCGTAGATCTCCCCGGCAACGGCGGCAGGAATTCTTCCTGCTACCTCTTGAGCTTGCGTTGGTTTTTCCCTTGAATAGGAAAGGGTGATGCAGCAAAGTAGAGTAAGTATTTGTTGGGGAATGCAGTAATTTCAAAAAAATTCCTACGCACACGCAAGATCATGGTGATGCATAGCAACGAGAGGGGGGAGTATCGTCTACGTACCCTTGTAGACCGTAAGCGGAAGCGTTATGACAATGCGGTTGATGTAGTCGTACGTCTTCACGATCGACCGATCTAGCACCGAAGGTAGATCACCTCCGCGATCTGCACACGTTCGGCTCGGTGACGTCCCGCGAACTCATGATCCAGTAGAGTTTCGAGGGAGAGCTTCATCAGAACGACGACGTGATGATGGTGATGATGTTGCTACCGGAACAGGGCTTCGCCTAAGCACCGCTATGATATTACCAAGGTGGATTATGGTGGAGGGGGGCACCGCACACGGCTAAAGATCAATGATCAACTTGTGTGTCTATTGTAACGACCTATATTTTTTTACATAGTAATTCCACCCTTAACTAGATAATTAAGTAGAATCCATTAAGCAAATACATATCAGATTTCTTCAACAAGCATCATAACCACTCAAGTATATATATTTATATTCATACACCTCAGACAGTATAGCTGTAAAAGTGTATTACAAAGGAAGCCCAGTAACATTCAAGGCGATAGTTTATTAAGGCTTATAGAAGGCCTAAGCCCAGAGGCGGCTTAAGGTCCAATATTTTAAACCGCCGTATATAAGGAAAGTCTTGTAAGGAAAGGCATATAAAAGAATCCACCGAGCCGGACACGCTTTATGAGTCGGCCGGGACTCTGTAGGCCGCCAGGCGTCAACCAGTGTATATAAGGGGACGACCCGATGGCGGCTTAGGGCAAGAAACAAGAGATCGATAACCAAGCCGTCGGATTAGACTCTTGGTGATTGAAACCCCAGCAATTCCAACACCACTAGACGTAGGCTTTTACCTTCATCGTAAGGGGCCGAACTAGTATAAAACCTCTCATGTCCTTTGTCCTGATTAACCCCTTTAAGCTTCCTAGTTGCGATGGCCCTACGACTAAGTCCTTTTGCTAGGACATCTGCCGTGACAATTCCATGACAGTTGGCGCCCACCGTGGGGCCAGCGCACGGTGGATTTGAGTTCTTGAAGGGCAACTTCGAAGGGCTCAAGGGATACGTTGTGGGCCGGATGACCAAGAGTCATCGCGGCAAGCTCTACATCGACGACGAAGGCTGGGGCCCCGAGGCCGGCTCAATTGAGTATGGGTACCGGGTCCTCTTCGGCGGGATTCATGTCTTCATCGGCCAGACCGGCGAATCGGGCCCTGAGCCGGACGTTTGCACCAACATCATCGAGACGGCTCAGCGCGCGAGACCCGCCCGGGCCCGGCCCGCTGTAAAGTGTGCCTTTGTGGGTTGCATCCATGGAGGTGAATACTTGGAAGGATCAGTGGATGGCGGTGAGACGACCATCTGTTCTGATGCTACATCATCAACAGGCGAGACGAATTCTTTGTACCAACTGCAAGATGGCATGCTCGGGGGCTGTTCCGATGGCAGCAGTATTCCGGACCCCTTCGAGCCGCCGAATCGAGCCCCACCGAGTCGGCAGCGACCGGGTCAGGAGACCCCGCGCGCCCCCGGCTCAGATGCTAATGGACCTCACGGATAAGCTGACGGCTCTATTGACTGCCGCGGTAGAGCCGGTGGATAAAGCTCAGCATGACGCGGAGGTGGCACAGATACATGAAGAGATGGCACAGGCCAAGGAAAATTTAGCAGCAGAAGAGGTCAGGATGCCCGTGGAGGGGGCGGCTTTGGACGCTCGTTCTTAGCAGCTTCAAGCAGAGACTTTTCGGCTCTCGGTGGATCTGAACGCGTTAAATGAGGTCATGAGGAGAAGGCATCAGAAAACTCAGTCACGTCTACCTCTGACGCTCGATCCTAGGAACCTTTTCCATACACCCGGGGCTGGTCCAAGTAACCCGCCGGAGGCAAATCGGATCACGACACCCGGAGCACCGGTTCAGTCGCGGGCCATGGAACCACCTCGCATGTATACCGCTCCGCCTCATTATGCGCCAACACCATCGGGTCACTTCTCCAATCCTTTGGAAAACCTCATTGCTGCGTCGGGTCGTTTGGCGACTCTCCCGATGGAAGGTGACTCTCCGACAGCAATCGAAACACGTAGGGTGAGAGAACTTCTTAAGACGGCTTTGGCACAGCAGGATGCGTACTCTTACAGTCAAGACAGAATCCATTCAACCCCTCGCCCGAGCCGGAGCCCAATCTACAGTAGGCATATGGACTCCGCTGATATGTCAAGCAATGCTCAACGCCGCAACCAACCGCGCAGGCATGAGCTGGTACAGGCTGGAGCCCTTAACTTAGCGGATCAAGAGAGGATTCGACAAGAGGCTGAGCACACGGTTCAACTAGCAGCTAAACAGGCGGCTCATCAAACTTTTCCGGTTATCTAGCAACCTCTGTTGAGGCTGGAGTAGCCACAAGAACAGGAGGTGTCCCTTGCTTGGTGCCGGCTATACATAATGAGCGCTTGCCAAAAGACTTCAAGGGGCCTCGTAAGGTGCCTAATTACACGGCCGACTTGCAGCCTGGGGCCTGGATTGAGAGTTATGAGATGGCGATGGAGCTATTGGAGGTCAGCGATGCAGCAATGGCTAAGTATTTCACTATGATGTTGGATGGAACGGCTCGCACTTGGTTGAAAGGATTACCCCCCAATTCCATCGGCTCATGGGCGGAATTAAAAGACTGGTTCATTCAGAACTTCAAGGACACATGCAAACAACCTATGTCAATCGTGGACTTGACTAATTGTAAGCAAGAGAAAGGTGAGTCCACACCCCATTGGGTGCGCCGGGTCAAGGAGATAATACATTCATCTAATAAGATGGATGCCGGTTCGACAGTCTTAATGTTGGAGAAAAATTGCCGTTTTGAACCTCTGAAGCAGAAGCTGGGGCAGCTCAAGCGTGACTGCAATGACATGGGCCAGCTGATGGCGGCTCTGGTCGAGTATGCTGATTCTGATAGTACCAAGGACCTCGTGTCCGATGAAGAAAAAACAGGGAAGGGAAAGAAGAACGACAACGGCAAGGGTCACCAGCATAACCCGGCAAATCAAGGAGGTAATAAACGTAAGACTGACGAATTTGTGACTAACACCAATGCACAGGGCAACAATCAATGGCGCAAGGGTAGGAAACCCCCTCGGTCAGGCGGGTCACGTCCCACCCTCGAGCAACTATTGAATGAACCTTGTCCAAGACACGACACCCGGGAGAAACCAACCACCCATCTGTGGAAGGACTGTACAATCATGAAGGCATTCAAAAATTCAAACACGTCTGATGGAAGTCACGGGCCTGGCGGCGGTTCAGGTGGAGGCGACTTTCATGGCCCGGGCGCCAGTTCAGGTGGAGGCGGTTTTCACGATCAGGGCCATACGGGTAACCAGGGAGGTTATAATCCACAACCCGACCAAGGTAATCAGCAGCAACAGTCCGGGTATCAGAGCAACCCAAAATAGTTGAATAGTGGGCAATACCATGTATTTACCACTAGTTTATGCAAGAGGGACCAGAAGCTTCATAAGAGGTCTGTCAATGTCGTTGAGCCGGTGATTCCACATTATTTAAGGTGGTCAGAGCAGCCCATTGTGTGGAGCAGAGAAGATCATCCTCCCCGAGTTGATAATCCGGGTCACTTAGCCTTGGTAGTGGCACCTCAGGTTGGTGGATATAAATTCACTAAAGTGCTCATGGATGGAGGTAGTAGCATCAACATCCTCTACTATGAGATGTTCCGTCGGATGGGGTTGACTGATAAGAGTCTTAAGCAATCCAACACTATTTTTCACGGTGTTGTACCGGGCAAGTCGGCATACCCAGTTGGTAAGATTGAACTGGAAGTAGCCTTTGGGGATGAATATGATTCCAGAGCGGAGAAGTAAACTTTTGAGGTGGTTAAGATCAAAAGCCCATATCATGCTCTATTTGGACGGCCGGCTTACGCCAAGTTCATGGCTCGGCCGTGTTATGTATATCTGCCGCTCAAGATGCCGGGTTATAAGGGCACCATTACAGTACATGGAAGCCGGAAAATAGCCCTGGAGTGTGAAGAAGGAGATGCTGCATATGCTGAGTCTGTTTGTGCAACAGAGGAGTTAAAGTTTTATAAAGATAATGTTGACCTGGTAGACATGACGTCTTTAAAGAAGCCAACAACGAAGCATGAACCGGTGTTGAAATTCAAGTCAGTTGATGACACCAAGACGGTTGATTTTGTGCCCGGCGACTCATCCAAGCAGTTCATCATCAGTGCAAACTTGGATCCAAAATAGGAAAGCGCGCTCATCGAGTTCATCTGTGAGAACCGGGACATCTTTGCATGGAAACCTTCTGACATGCCGGGTGTCCCGAGAGAACTCGCTGAGCACACTCTCAATATTGATCCGAAGTTTAAGTCGGTTAGGCAGTTTCTCCGACGGTTTAACGAGGAAAGGCGCAAGGCCATCGGAGAAGAGGTGGCCCGGCTCTTGGTGGCCAGGTTCATTGTGGAAGTTTTTCACCCAGAGTGGTTGGCTAACCCGGTGCTTGTACTCAAGAAGAACGGCACCTGGCGTATGTGTGTGGATTACGCCTATTTAAACAAAGCTTGTCCAGTTGACCCTTTTGCTCTCCCTCATATTGATCAGATCATTGATGCTACGGCGGGTTGTGAGTGTTTGAGTTTTCTGGATGCTTATTCAGGTTATCATCAGATCAAGATGTCAGTCAAGGACCAGGAGAAGACAACTTTCATCACTCCATTTGGAGCCTTCTGCTATGTGTCTATGCCTTTTGGGCTTAAGAGTGCCTAGGCAACTTATCAACGGTGTGTGCAGAATTGCCTTCACAGTCAGATTGGGTGTAATGTTCATGCTTATGTGGATGATATAGTGGTGAAGTCCAGAAAAGAGGAAACCTTGGTAACAGATCTGAAGGAGACCTTTGATAACCTCCGGGTCTACAAGATGATGCTTAACCCGACCAAGTGTGTTTTTAGAGTCCTAGCTGGCAAACTCTTGGGTTTTTTGGTGTCCAACCGAG
This sequence comes from Triticum aestivum, assembly GCF_018294505.1. Classification (NCBI taxonomy): domain Eukaryota; kingdom Viridiplantae; phylum Streptophyta; class Magnoliopsida; order Poales; family Poaceae; genus Triticum; species Triticum aestivum. The sequence goes on along the minus strand of NC_057806.1, from coordinate 97,267,637 downwards.
GTATTGAAGCTAACCCAGAGAAAATTAAGGCAATCACATCCCTGGCCAAACCAACATGCATCAATGACGTTCAACGGCTGGCGGGTCGTGTTGCTGCTCTGAGCCGGTTCATAAGCCGGTTAGGGGAGAAGGCGATGCCTTTGTATCAGATGATGAAAAAGACGGATGACTTTGTTTGGAGTGAAGCTGCAAATTCTGCCTTTGAGGATCTGAAGAAACAGCTTGCCGAGCCGCCGGTTTTTGCTGCTCCGGTTGAGAAAGGGGCGCTATTGTTATATGTAGCCACTAACTCACGAGCTGTTAGTGTGGCGATTGTGGTGGAACGCAAGGAGGCTGGCAAGGAACATCCGGTCCAACAGTCGGTTTACTACGTCAGTGAGGTGTTGATTGAATCTAAACAAAGATATCCACATTGGCAGAAGCTCGTGTATGGGGTGTTCATGGCAAGCCGGAAGCTCACTTTCAGGGTCACCCAATCACTGTGGTTAGCTCTGCTCCTTTGGTAGACATAATTCAAAATAGAGAAGCTACTGGACGAGTCGCCAAGTGGGCCATTGAACTTGGGTCTCATGGGTTGAAGTATGTACCACGTACTGCGATCAAATCTCAAGCGCTGGTTGACTTTATTAATGACTGGGCAGAGATGCAGATGCTAGAGGAGAAACCAGACAACACATATTGGACGATTCACTTTGATGGGTCTAGACAGTTGGAGGGCTCGGGGGCTGGAGTTGTGTTAACTTCCCCTCGAGGTGACAAATTTTGTTATGTGTTGCGATTGATGTTTCCTTGTACTAACTACATAGCAAAATATGAAGCCTTGCTCCAAGGTCTTCGAATGGCAAAAGAAATGAGTCTAAGCCGGGTCCGGTGCCTTGGCGATTCAGATTTGGTGGCTCAACAGGTGTCGGGCAAGTGGGATTCCAAGGACCCTCTCATGACGGCTTATCGCCGAGAAGTCGATGCTGTTGTAGGGCATTTTAAAGGTTATCAGGTGGAACACATTGACCGTAGGAAGAACGAAGCGGCCGATGCTTTAAGCCACTTGGGATCTCAGCGTAAGCCGGTGCCACCTAACACCTTTTTGGATGTTTTGCATAACCTGTCTATTAAGTTACCTACAGAGGAAGATTTAGCCGTTCCTGACCCGGAGGCACAGTTGGCGGCGTCTCTTCATGTCATCCCAGACCGGACAATACCGTTCTTGGCTTACATGACCTGGGGCGAGTTGCCAGAGGATGAGACCCTGGCCCGACAGCTAACCCGGTGGTCCAAATCAATGACGATTTCTGACGGAGAGTTATACCATCGCAGCATCACTGGAGCATTTCAACGGTGTGTTTCTCCTGAAGAAGGCCAAGAAATACTTCATGAGATCCATGAAGGGGATTGTGGTCATCACGCCAGGTCAAAGTCTCTTGTGGCCAAAGCCTTTCGTCATGGTTTTTACTGGTTGACGGCTCACGCTGATGCAGAGGATCTGGTCAGTAGGTGTGATGGATGTCAAAAATTTGCACGACGAGCGCATGTGCCGGCTCAAGAGTTGTGGATGATTCCAATCACTTGGCTGTTTGCGGTATGGGGGCTTGACATGGTTGGGCCTTTCAAAAAGTCTAAGGATAAAAAGACACATCTTTTAGTGGCAGTTGACAAATTCACAAAGTGGGTTGAGGCAGAGCCAGTGAGTAAGTGTGATGCAGCCACAGCGGTTCACTTCATGAAAAAGGTGATCTTTCGCTTTGGCTTTCCACACATCATTATCACTGACAATGGCACTAATTTATCCCAAGGGGCTATGGAGGAGTTTTGTCAATGTGAGCATATCCGGCTTGATGTTTCTTCTATAGCTCACCCTCAATCTAATGGGCAAGCTGAGAGAGCAAATCAGGAAATCTTAAAAGGTCTCAAACCCCAGCTCATGGTTCCCTTACAACGGACGCCGGGTTGTTGGGTAGAGGAGTTACCCTCGGTACTGTGGAGTATCAACACCACTCCTAACAGGTCCACGGGTTATACACCCTTCTTCATGGTTTATGGAGCGGAAGCGGTGTTGCCTAGTGACATCCGTCATGACTCGCCTCGTGTGGCGGCTTATGTTGAAGCTAATAATGAACAAGCCAGATAGGATGCACTTGACTTGTTAGATGAGGAGAGAGACTTGGCAGCGGCTCGATCAGCAATTTATCAACAGGACCTGCGCCGTTATCACAGCCGTCGGGTTAAGTCCATGACTTTTCAAGAAGGTGACCTGGTGCTTCGGTTCATCCAGGATCTGTCAGATGCACACAAGCTATCCCCGCCTTGGGAAGGACCCTTTGTGGTCAGCAAGAACTTAAACAACGAGTCATATTACCTCATTGACGTTCGAGAGCACAAAGACTCACGTAAGTCGGAGGAAGAGACCCGCCGGCCGTGGAACATTGCTCAACTTCGGCCATACTACACCTGAGCCACCGGCTCTCATCATGTACATACTTTGACATTGTATATACTATGATAAGTAATAAAGCAGTACCTCTGTCCTTTTCCCTTTCAAAGATTATATATCTTTACTCTTTTTTACTATTAAAATGACTATTAAGAAGCTGATCGTATCTGAATCAAGTCTAACCTTTTTGGTCCGGCTTATGATCGTATTCGAATCTAGCTATAAACCTCATGATCACTTGGGGGATTCCTATTCAAACATAGGTCGTATTCTAAACAAAGAGAACATAGCTGTTGTAACCCTCTTGATCGGCTCAAAGCCAAACTCACTAGGGGGCTTCTTGATCGTATCCGAATCATAGCTTAACCCCTTTCGGGTCCGACTTGGATCGTATTCGAATCAGGGTCGTTAAAAACCTCTCAAGGTAATTTGGGGGCTTCCTGTTCAAACATAGGTCGTATTCGAACCAAAGAGAACATAGCTGTCGGTACCCTCTTGATCGGCGCAACGCCAAAGCCACCGGGGGCTATACGATCGTATTCGAATCTTAGCTTAACCCCTTTGGTCCGGTTTACTGATCGTATTCGAATCAGAAACCCCCAACTTTCAGTTACAAAGTTAATTTATGTTGCAAACTGCTATTTTGCCTTCCTGGTCTTTTATTGTCTCAATTTTAAATGATCAGCACGGTCTTTTCACCGGCTTGACTATTTGACAATAAGCTGCCCAGGCATGATGATCATCAGGCATGAAGAAGCATTGACTTCTCAAAAATGGATTGGATCATCAACCTCATTACCCGGGTCATATAAACCGGTGGTCCAGAGGTAACAAATACAGGTACGATTGTTATTTATGAACATTTGTTTCTGTGTTAATTGAAGGTTGTTTCAACCTTGTTTATTTTCGCATCTGTTTCTGTTTTTTCTACTATGATAAACCATTGGTTATATACCGGGTGTTCTGACCCGTTCGGTGCTAAACCGCCAAGCCAGTTTTTTCATTTTCTACAGGAACAGAGCCGAAATATTATAGAGATAACCATAAATGTGACGCATATATTGACATCAAGAAGCAAAGAGTCACACATGGCATCTTATGCACGATGGCATAGGTAAATATGCGGTTGTTTCAAGCTAAATCTATTACAGGGCTCTAAAGAGCCCACGAATATGGTTCTCACTCTTCCCTCGCCGGTTCACCTCCTTCTACTGATTGGAAGCTGGGTTTTGACCAGTCAAAACCATTCACGACAATGAATTCTACTTCTTCATCAATCAGGCCAGCCGGATCAACTTTCGGAGCAAATGTATGTTGACGAACCGGCGGGATTAGATCTGTCACCTTGTAAGAGGGAGTTGCCATCTTCTTATTCTCCAAATCAAAACCCGGCTGATATTTGTCAATATTGGTTTCATCTCCAAGAATGGTAGCCTGAGGTCGAACTCCTCTCACACAAGCAACGAAGTCATCTTGCTCAAATGGAGACCCGTCTTCCTTCACGGTAGGGTACCCCTAGCTACATCCACCGGATCTAGATCTGGCACCCTGGCTTTGGAGCGGCTCAGGGCAGTCAAGGCTCCGGCTCTGGCACATGATCGTTTGACTTCTTGGAACCTGGCGGGTAAGATTGACAACTTTTTCAAGACATCACTAAGCCGGTTGGGTCCTTGATTGGCAGGAGAGACAGCAGCAAGTGCTCGTTGCACGCCAATGTACAACTGCTCCACTAAGGTATAGACCGCCTTCAGTTTAGTCACATTATCTTGGCTCAGATTCCTGCTTCGCGGGCCTGCACATATTTTGTAAACAAGGGGTCAGCTGGCGGTTTATATTTCGGGTCAAAAGAAGGTATAAAAGATCAGTACAGATGGCTTACCAAAGATGGCGGAAACCATTTGAGACACCCGGTTCTTTAAACCGGTCAGCTCCGTGGTAACCTCCTCAAGAGCCGCTTCAGCTTTTTCGGCGCGTTGTGTCAGCAGCATCTTTTCTTCATCCCAGGTTTTCTTTTTGGTAGTCAAGCTGGTTTTCAGTTTTTCCGTCTTAGCAAGACTTAATTGAAGTTTAGAATCAGCAGACTTGATTTCTACCTCTTGATCCGCCAGCCGGGTCTTGGCGTCAGTTAATTGGGAACCCAATTCAGATAAGGCATTCTATAAAACATACACAGGTGTGTCAAGGTTTAAACTAAAAGTTCAAGATTCAAGTCTCAAGTACTTTGCACTGCAAAACCACTTGACACTTGGGGGCTAATGTATGCCAAAACAATTTCTTATGACTCTGATATATTTCAAGTCCCAAGTACCTTACAAAGTAACAACACTTGGCACTTGGGGGCTAATGCATGATATTCAGAAAGCCTCTCAAGATTAAACCGGATTACAATATTTGTTGGGTTCGGCACAAGACAGTTATGAAATTAAGTACCGGCTCATTTATGATCAAGTGAACCGGCCCTTGGGGACTACAGGTGAAGTTTATACTACTTTATTGGACTTCTAAAAAATCTAAAGGTAAAGCTTTAGCCTATATCATAAGTCTACAGATCATTCAGGTTTTATCATAATCTAAAGACTTGGGGGCTGGCAGAATATAAGTAAGCCGAAAGAGCATACCTCGTACTTCAGCTGCAATTGCTTGACCATCCCGATTTCCGAGTCACGGCTGGAGTGCACATGACTGAGATAGCCGGGCAGCACGTCATTGACATTGAGATGGGTGTAATGGAAGACATAAACTGCACCTTCTGCTTCTCTAAGGCTTCTTGTTTAGTAGTGTGTGGAGCTAATATGGTGGGGTTCCCTGGCTCAACAAACCGGCTACCAGTAACCAAGACGTCAGTGTCAGAGGTTGTCGGTGGATTAGCTAAATTGGATGGTTCAGTTATAGCCGGGTTGAGAGTGGTCTCATCAGCTGACGGTTCAGGAGGGTCCGATTGAGCCGTCACAGCCGGATCTTCTGGCGCTTCAGTTTGAGGGGGAGAAGTTGGCATAGCCGGTTCAGGTGCAAGAACTGATGGGTCTTCCACCGGTTTAACCACTTCGGCCTTCTTGGATTTGGCTTGGCCACTAAGAAAGATTTTATAAGACAATTAGTGCAACAGTGCAATTTTTAAAGACACAGAGGAAAGATGATTTTTTCCTTACCCAGGGGCAGTCTTGAAGGCCGGAAATTGCGTTTGAGATGAGTCGCCAGAAGAGCGAGAAACCTCCTTCAAAGGGCAGATAACGTCAGTAACACAAGATAATAGATTCATTAATGAAAGCCGAAGAGGAATATAAAAGAGACCTCATTTTGGCGTTTTTGAGGAGTTTGTTGTACAGCAGAAGGCGGCTCATCATCATTCCGGGCTTGACGACGGCTCTCGTGTTGCTATTTTTCAAAAGAAAATGAGGGTCCAAATAAGCCAAAGGGTGCGAAAACCTTACTTTCCGGGTTACCCGTCGTAGTTTCTGTCTCAGCAAATGGTCTGAGTCGGAGGGAATAATTACCTCTTCTTCTCCGGCCTGACTGGCCCCCGTGTCGTCCTGGCAATAATCAGTGTCAATAAGGTTATTAAAAAACTGGCCAAGGGAGTCAAGGGCTACCTCCGACTCAGAAGTATCATCGTCAAGCTTTAACAGGTCCTCGGCGGTGCTCTTCTTCTTCTTTTTAGACCTTCGGGTCTTCTTCTTGGCGGTCATGGCGTCGGCTCTAGCCTTCTTGGCGGCTTCGTGGTCATATTTGGCTTTCCAGAAATCAGATTTGGCCTCTAAACAAATAAACAAGATAAAAGGTCATGCATGTATTTAAAACGGTTGAGAAAAATACAAAGAGAAAGAGGTCAGAGGTTCTTTACCTCTGGCGCCGGGTTAAGTTTGCAGAAGGGGTTTAACCCGACTTTACTGCAGTTTTCGTATTTGCCGTTCACCAGAAGGGTCAACATTGAAACAATATCTTCTTCAGTTAATTGAACGGAGCTATGACGAGGAGAGTCATTTGGGCCTCCACTATATTCATTCGTCAATTTGGATCGGCGGCTTAGAGGGATGACCCGCCATGAGACCCAGCAACAAGTCAAGTCAACTCCGGTTAAGCCGTTCCCCAATAAGGTGTTAATACTTTTAATTGATGGAATAAGCTTATTGCGTTCGGCGGCAGTGAGTTTGTCAGGGAGCGCAAACTTGGAGTCGAGACGCTCTGCGCGATAACCCGGCAGTGGCTTCTCATTTGCTGGTGAAGTGTCTTGACAATAGAACCAAGTCTGATTCCAATCTTTGCTATGACTCGGCAAGACTATTAGGGGGAAGACGGTGCCCTATTGACGCTGAATTGAGATGCCTCCAAGTTCCAAGCTACGGCCATTGGTACACTTGTTCTGGCGGTTCAGACAAAAATACTCTCTGAAGAGTTCCACAGTCGGTTCTTCTTGAAGGTACACCTCATAGAGAACTTGGAAATTGCAGATATTGGATATGGAATTGGGCCCGAGATCTTGAGGGTGGAGTTTGAAAAAATGGAGGACATCTCTGAAGAACTTTGAGCCGGGTGGTGAAAAGCCACTGTTCATGTGGTCGGAAAAGACAATGACTTCACCATCTTTTGGATTGGGCCGTTCCTCGTCCGGGTCAGGTGCACGGTAAGACATAACATTCTTCCCTGGCAAAAATCCTATGGAGAAGAAATCCTTCAAATTATCCTCAGTTACTATTGAAGGAACCCAGTTGCAGATAGTCGGTGCTTTTGACGGCATGATGTTCAAAAGACGAACTGAAAATAAAGTGACATGCCGGTTCAATTCCATGATAATGGTGAAGTTAAGTGATGATGGTACAAAGGAGTAATGGCGGCTTAAGTAAGGGCTAATGTCATATAAGGAAAAGTAAGCCGGCGCAATAAGCCGCCATGACTACAGATATTTGAGAAAACAGATTCGGTTAAGTGTTGAGACAAACAAGTTTCCTAATTGCTCGATATTATTCTTGATCAAATGGCTATTCAAAATGGAAAATATTCTAGACCTAAAAGTCTAGCGCAGATGAGTTCGTGAGTCCTAATGAGGCCTTTATACCGGGAAAAGGGATCTACTAGTATCAAGAGTAGGCACAAAACAACTACCGCACAAGTATATATCTCTTTTTGGATCAAGAAGAGGTTGCAGTGGAAGAACTACGAAGAGACTGTGATGAACTACAAAGAACACGCAGAAACCTAGAAAGCCCTAATGTAGATATGAGGAGTAAGAAGGGAAATGCTTACAGCCACAAATCTTCCGCTGAGAGTCGCCGCCGTTCTCTGGACCGATTCCAGTTGATGCAGCGGCCAAAGTCAACCGAGGTGAGGCGCTCTCTGACGGCGGCGGAGCTCAAGCAGCAGCGGGGGTTGCGAGAGGTAGAAGACGAAGAAGAGAGAAGAATGAGAAAGACCGGGGCGTGCCTATTTATAAGGGGATAAACGAACAGGCAGGCACGAAAATCGAGGAAGACCCGAATAATGATTATCCAACTAAACGGACGCCTCGATTCTCGGAAGGCATTAAAGGATAAAGATCTGTTGAGAGATGACGTCATAATAGTTTTTCGTGTTTTCAAGAAATGACGTCATGGCAGGTTACAAAAACTTCTGCGAAGAGAGGAAGATGGATTTCGTCTAAGTATTGAAGACTGACAAAGAACAAACTTCAAAGTCAACCTGGGGCCTAATGTTGGGGATATAGCTACCAGGTATGACCCGCCCAGGAGGGGCCGGGTCAGCCCCAATGGCGGTCACAAAGGAAGCCTAGTAACATTCAAGGCAATAGTTTATTAAGGCTTATAGAAGGCCTAAGCCCAGAGGCATCTTAAGGCCCAATATTGTAAACCGCCGTATATAAGGAAAGACTTGTAAGGAAAGGCATATAAAAGAAGTCACTGAGCCGGACACGCTTTATGAGCCAGCCGTGACTCCGTAGGCCGCCTGGCATCAACCCGTGTATATAAGGGGACAACCCAGTGGTGGCTTAGGGCAGGAAACAAGAGATCGATAACCAAGCCGGCGGATTAGCCTCTTGGTGATCGAAACCCCAACAATTCCAACACAACTAGACGTAGGCTTTCACATTCATCGTAAGGGGCCGAACTAGTATAAAACCTCTCGTGTCCTTTGTCCCGATTAACCCCTTTAAGCTTCCAAGTTGCGATGGCCCTATGACTAAGTCCATTTGCTAGGACATCTACCATGACAATTACACGACAAAATCTTTGGAAAAAATATAGGGAGACCATGCTATGCTAAGATATACAGTTGGACCAACACAAAAATATCTCTGGGTCAACCAGAACAGCAAGACACATGGACCACCACCCTCACGTGCACCATATTAATAGTCAATTGGTCAACAGTATAGTCTATGTATGGGCTTCAACCTTCAGCCAATTATAAGCTAGCACCTGTGAGAACAATGGAGAAGAGGATGGGCAGCCATACCAGCCAAGGGAGGTGGATATCAGATATTAGATGGCAAGGAGAGCAGAGTAAGCAACTGCCAAGTTTCACTCGTGTCAGCTCTACCCAAAATAGTCAGACCAAGCTCTCTTCTTCCCAGCAGCACTAGCATTCCCCTGTCCAAAACCAACAAAGATCCAAGAACAATAAGTGAAGATGGTGACATGAGAAATCATCAGTAGACTGAAGGGGACAGGCTAGAGCAAGAAGCTAGCCTAATGGACTGGGGTCTGGAGCGTAGGAGCAGCAAGAGTAGGGCCAACAGAGAGAGCAGAAGAAGAAAGGTGAGTTCTTCCTCTTATACTAGTTATTAGTACTCACATACACAAAGAGGCCTAACCCAGATGCACACACAATATTCCTCAATGGATTTTCACATATTCACATAAAAGATAGGCAATCACAGTAGCATCACATCTCAGTTTAGGAAAATAGAAGTATGAGGAAGAAAGGGGATACAACCTCAAATAGCTCAAATAAAATGGATCAGGTTATTGTACAGTATCAGCACACCATAATCTTGAACAGGGAGTGATGAACTTGTTCAACACACACATGTGAGCCAATTTAATTTACTAAATCTGAGAACTTGAACATACAAAAAAAATTAGGGAGGGGAACAAGGCATCACTAACCTGCACATATGTTCGATCTACTCCATGGCCACGCACTGGAGCTCTGACCTGCACCATCCAGCATCACGGCGGCGCCCAACGCCGACCACTTCAATCTGGAGCAGGGAAATCGCATCCCCAATAGGGTTTGACCTGCAAGCCAAAAAGAACAGACACACAAAGGGGGATTAGAGAGTTGAGACTGAAATTCATGGGGATAATATGGGGATTCACATCAGGGGAGAGAGAGTGTGGAGGATCTAGCAGTGGCATCTTTCCCGTCGCTGGCGGTGGCGCCGATCTGGGCAAGGAGCAGAGGAGCATCAGTCTGTGCTATTACTTGTGTTCTTCCTAGACTGATAGTACTAGTGGGTGCTCTGTTCGGTTGAGAACTACTAGTACAGAACTAGTACAGGGAAGAGAGAGATAGGTTTAGTTCAGAGAAAGGGAGAGGGCACGTGGAGGATAAATTAGCCTAGTAACATACCCAGGTGCACACCTAGTACACGTACTAATGCAAGCTTAGTAAAAAGACATTAGAAATAAAGAGTAATATTTGACTGTAGGATGACCACACTGCACCGACGTATATTTTTATTTCCCTATTATTCACTCGACTTAGTCTCGAAATATATATTTGCCGAACTGCAGGAAATGAGTACAATCAGGAGAAGGAGGCGCTACAGAAGCAAGCTGAGTCCGGGTCTGAGTACGAGAACTCAGGCAAGCTCTCCTTGATCATGCCGAGTAGAACTTATTTTTTGAAAGAAAAAAAACTATTCTCTTCTATCTTATCATCAACTTGCATAAAATGTTTTGGTAATAAATTGTGTGGACTGACTGTTGACAAAGAGTTGGGTTAGCTGATGGAGCAGCTAATCCATTGATTTATTTATTTTTATAATTATTTGGTGGGTAGAGGGTGCCCTGGATGGACATACTAGAAGGTGGGGCCCTCTACATATGGCTAGCATATTAAGATTAAATAACTTTCACTCGTTTTATGCGTCGTACTACAACTGTATCAACCATGGTCTCGTCTAAGTCGAGTTGAGCCAAATACCATCAAGTTATTATACTCTCCACATGGGTAAGTAGTCGTAGGATGGGCGATGAGTTCCCACGCTAATGCCGGATGGGTGCATTAGCAAGCGCTATATAATAAGCGTTGGTGGAGTGCGGGTTCCGAAAACTGACACAACGGCTAGTGACCACTAGCCGGGTGGAGATATAATATACATAATGGGAAAAGCTTTATGTTCTGAACCATGTCTCGCATCTAAGGAAATGCATATGGCAATTATGGTTTCGAGCTCTATGGGTAAAGTGATACAAACTATGAAGAGTTAAATAAAAACATGAATTCATGCCAGTCTCTTGGATTGGGGACTACGGGGACCTATTGGTGGTCTATCTCGCAATACGAGTGTTAGATAGCTTTTATAAATTGAAATAAACTTTCTGCAACAAATGTACCTTACTATTGTGTATCTTGCAACATAAGTGCTTGTTTTGTAGTATATAACTTGTGTGCATTAGGAGGCTCATAGTACCTTACTATTGTGTGCTTTAGTGAGTAATCAGAGTGGTATCATTCTGGTTACTAAGAGGCATTTGCCACCATGATTGTACTTCAGTTTTGGTTACTACAAATTGAAGGACAACACGCTATTTATTGGTATCACTTGCACTTGTGCTTGCTGATTTGAACCAATAATCATGCAAAGAAGTAACCAACTAACTAGAAGAAGAAGAAAAAAATGCAGGATGAATAACAATGGTTTGACTGAGTAAGACCTTGTCTTTCGTTTGGGATCAAGCGACCATGATCAGCATGGGGGTACTCCAACTTCAGAAGATCAAAGTGTTCTACCTGGACCGGCACAACTTCCAAGCAATCCAGAAGTTGGCAATGCTGGAACTTCTGGACTTATGGGTGGAGAAGGCAATCTGGGAGATGTCCCTAAGTTCATGGAGAATTCTCGAAGGGTGTCCCAAGAGAACCAGAACCGTTTCCTCGAAGCAATACTGACAAGACTAGTTCCTGGAGGAGCAAACCTACCTGGTGCAGGAGTTAGCTTGGGAGAATTTCTGAAAACTCAGCCACCCACATTCTCCAAGGCAGTGGATCCACTAGAGGCAGATGACCGGTTGTTAGAAGTAGAACACAATCTGGAAACCGTGGGGTGCTTAGATGAAGAGAAGGTGAGATATGCATCGCACCAGCTAACCGGACCAGCAGCAGCTTGGTAGAGAAATTTCAGCCTTAACCGAGCAAATAATCAGCCTATCACTTGGGAGGAGTTCAAGGAGAATTTTCATCAGACCCATATCCCAAAGGGAAAGATGGATATCAAAAAGAGGGAGTTTCGCAATCTAACTCAGGGTAGTAAGAGGATTAATGACTACCTAAACCAGTTTAATGATTTGGCAAGGTATGCTCCGGATGATGTGAATAAAGAAGCCAAGAAGGTGGAAAAGTTTATGGAGGGGCTGCATCCATTCCTGAAAATGCACCTCTCGATCCATGGGATCACCCAGTTTCAAGACCTTGTCAAGAGGGCCTTCATACTTGAGAATAAGCATGCCAACCTAAGTGAAGAAAGAAGGAAGAAAGCAAGGGTAGACCCACGCCCCATGATGCATCACCCACGTCCTATGATGCCTGGACCAGTGCGTCCTCATATGCCACCACCATGGCCTAGATTTCCTACTCAGCCAACCTTTGTTCCTAAATGTGGGAAGTGTGGAAAAGGGCATGCTACTCGAGATTGTATGACGAACACAGGACTTTGCTTCAATTGTGGGAGACCAGGACACCACAAGCTCAATTGCACCTCTCCTTCCGCAAATCCTACAAGGCCACCTATGCAGCAAACTCAAGTGCATCGTCCACCAGCTGGGCGAGGACAAGGCGGACCTATGAACTATGCAGCAAGAGGAGCCGGGCGTGGAGGACATGTAAGAGGACAACCAAGGCTGAATTATGTGGCTCCAGAGCAACTAGGAGAAGCTACAGATGTTGTCATCGGTAAACTACTCATTCCTCCTTCAGTTGGTACAGTTCTTTTTGATACCGGTGCCACAGACTCATTTATTTCCCAAGATTTCGTGAATAAGAATGGATTAACATGCACACCGTTGGAAAAGGCTTTAGGAGTTAACTCACCTGGAGGGAAGATTATAGTAGAGGCAATGCGTAGAAATCAACAAATAATAATCCACAACACCAAATTTTCAGCAAACCTGCATGTTATAGAGATGTCAGGGTTAGAAATAATCCTTGGGATGGATTGGTTAGCTGCTAATGGAGTAAAAGTAGATTGTGAACTTAAAAGTCTATCCAGAAGGAAGTCTGATGGCTCTAGGCTGATATATTTTGGAAGTAGAACTAGACCAAACAATCCCTTAGTAATGGCATCAAGTGGACAAAAGAAATAAATAAAGGATATACCTGTAGTTTGTGAGTTTCTTGATGTACTGCCGGATGAACTGCCGGGGTATGCCGCCTGATAGGGAGTTAGAGTTCAGCATAGTTTTAATGCCTGGGGCATCACCTATCTCCAAAAGACCCTACAAAATGTCACAACCAGAGTTAGTGGAGATAAAGAAACAATTGGATGAGCAGAAGGAAAAATGATTCATTAGGGAAAACATCTCACCATGGGGAGCACCGGTATTATTTGCAGAGAAAAAGGATGGAGGGTTGAGGCTATGCATAGATTTTCGAGACCTTAACAAGGTAACTGTAAAGAATAAGTATCCATTACCTAGAATAAATGATTTATTTGATCAACTCAAGGGTGCATGTGTCTTCTCGAAAATTGACTTGAGATCTGGATATCACCAAATGAAAGTGAAGGAAGAGGACATTGAGAAGACGACATTTGTATCTCGGTATGGACACCATGAGTACACTGTGGTTCCATTCGGTCTAACTAATTCGCCAGCTATGTTCATGAACTTGATGAACAAAATTTTCATGCAATATCTAGACAAGTTTGTAGTGGTCTTTATTGATGACATATTAATATATTCAAGAAGCAAGGAAGAGCATGCAGAACACTTGAGGATAGCACTTGAAATCTAAAGAGAGAATCAGTTGTATGCAAAATTTAGTAAGTGTGAGTTTTGGCTGGACCAAGTAGCTTTCTTGGGGCACATGATTTCAGGAAGAGGAGTTGAGGTTGACCCATCCAAGATTGAAACAGTTGTGTCTTGGGCTCGTCCGACCAATCCAAGTGAGATAAGGAGTTTCTTGGGCTTTGTTGGGTACTACCGCAGATTTATAAAAGGGTTTTCATAGATTACAACACCAATCACCAAATTGCTTAGGAAAGAAACTAAATTTATTTGGACTGAAGGGTGTGAGAGAAGTTTTGAGGAACTAAAGAAAAGGTTAACTACCGCACCAGTGTTGGAATTACGTGAAAGTGGACAAGATTATGTGGTGTATTGTGATGCTTCAAAATCTGGACTAGGATGTGTTCTGATGCAAAATGATAGAGTGATAGCCTATGCTTCTAGGCAATTAAAGACACATGAAGTAAATTACCCTACCCATGACTTGGAGTTGGGAGCTGTTCTGTGTGCACTGAAAACATGGAGGCACTACTTATATGGTTCTAAATGCACATTGTACAGTGACCACAAGAGCCTCAAATATATATTTACACAAAAGGAGTTAAACATGAGGCAGAGGAGGTGGCTGGAACTAATCAAAGATTATGATATGACAATTAACTACCATCCTGGTAAGGCAAATGTAGTGGCAGATGCACTTAGTAGAAAGAAGCAATGCTACCACATATCAATTGAATGGTATGGAAAAGAGCTACGGCAGGATCTTGCAAAGATGGGAATAGAGCTGAGAGGAGCCACATCTAATGCTAATATAGCAGCCATGACATTTCACCCCACATTGCTAGATCAGAGTAAGGAAAAGCAAGGAATGGATGCATTCATCAAGGAGGAAATGAGAAGAATTCAAGTGGGACAACCTTCACAATTCAGGTTGGACCAGGAAGGAGTTCTTTGGAACCATAGTAGGATCTGTGTGCCAGATGACCTATAGATCAAGGAAATTATTTTGCATGAAGCTCATGACACTTTGTACACTATCCATCCTGGTAGCACGAAGATGTATAAGGATGTGAAGAGAAATTTTTGGTGGCCTGGTAAGAAGAGGGAAATTGCAGAATATGTCAGCAAGTGCGACACTTGTCAGAGGGTAAAAGCGGAACATCAAAGGCCTGCTGGGTTACTAAAGCCATTAGAGACACCAGATTGGAAATGGGAAGATCTTTCTATATATTTTATTACTGGTTTGCCTATGACACCAAAGAATAAGGATGCCATATGGGTTGTGGCCGATCGACTCACTAAGTCAGCACTCTTCATTGCTACAAACCAAAAATATTCCTTTGATAAGTTGGCTGAACTGTACTTAGAGAGGATAGTTGCCCTCCATGGTGTACCAAAGACCATAACATCTGACCGAGGTTCCGTGTTTACATCAAGCTTTTGGAAGAGCCTACAGAAGTCTCTTGGAACTGAGCTACACTTTAGCACAGCTTATCATCCCCAAACCGATGGCCATACAGAGCGGGTAAATCAGATCCTTGAGGATATGTTGAGGGCATGTGTAATGAACTTTGGAGAATCATGGGATAAGCATCTACACCTAGCATAATTTGCTTACAATAATAGTTATCAATCCAGCATACAAATGGCTCCATATGAGGCATTGTATGGGAGGAAATGCAGATCACCTACATGCTGGTATGAAGTTGGAGAGAGACCATTACTTGGTCCTAACATAGTGAGAGAGAATGATGAGAAGATCCAACTAATCAAAGAACAACTCCAGATTGCACAAAATAGGCAGAAGAGCTATGCTGACCGGAATAGGAGGGTTATGCAATTGGCAGTAGGAGACTTGGTTTATCTAAAAGTATCACCTATGAGAGGGGTTCGACGCTTTGGAATCAAAGGAAAGTTGAGTCCTAGATATGTTGGGCCATTTAAAATTTTGGAGGAGAAGGGAACATCTGCTTATAAGTTGGAGTTACCAGAACGTTTGTCAAGAATTCACAATGTCTTCCACATATCTCAACTTAAGAAATGCAACAAGCCACCACCACAAGTATCAGACTTGGAGATTGAATTACAACCAGACCTGACGTATGAAGAACGACCATTGAAGATCTTATAAGTTGAAGACCGCAAGCTCAGGACAAGGACCATTCGGTTCTGCAAAGTGCAATGGAAGAACCACTCAGTTCGTGAGGCGACGTGGGAGAAGGAGGAAGACCTACGAGTAACCTACCCCAACCTTTTTATATAAGTTTTCGATTTCGAGGACGAAATCTTTTTCTAAGGAGGGTAGGATGTAACGACCCATATTTTTTTTTCACATAGTAATTCCACCCTTAACTAGATAATTAAGTAGAATCCATTAAGCAAATACATATCAGATTTCTTCAACAAGCATCATAACCACTCAAGTATATATATTTATATTCATAAACCTCAGACAGTATAGCTGTAAAAGTGTATTACAAATCTTTGGAAAAAAATTTAGGGAGACCATGCTATGCTAAGCTATACAGTTGGACCAACACAAAAATATCTCTGGGTCAACCAGAACAGCAAGACACATGGACCACCACCCTCACGTGCACCATATTAATAGTCAATTGGTCAACAGTATAGTCTATGTATGGGCTTCAACCTTCAGCCAATTATAAGCTAGCACCTGTGAGAACAATAGAGAAGGTGATGGGCAGCCATACCAGCCAAGGGAGGTGGATATCAGATATTAGATGGCAAGGAGAGCAGAGTAAGCAACTGCCAAGTTTCACTCGTCTCAGCTCTACCCAAAATAGCCAGACCAAGCTCTCTTCTTCCCAGCAGCACTAGCATTCCCCTGTCCAAAACCAACAAAGATCCAAGAACAATAAGTGAAGATGGTGACATGAAAAATCATCAGTAGACTGAAGGGGACAGGCTAGAGCAAGAAGCTAGCCTACTGGACTAGGGTCTGGAGCGTAGGAGCAGCAGGAGTAGGGCCAACAGAGAGAGCAGAAGAAGAAAGGTGAGTTCTTCCTCTTCTGCCAGTTCTTAGTACTCACATACACAAAGAGGCCTAACCCAGATGCACACACAGTATTCCTCAATGGATTTTCACATATGCACATAAAAGATAGGCAATCACAGTAGCATCACATCTTAGTTTAGGAAAATAGAAGTATGAGGAAGAAAGGGGATACAACCTCAAATAGCTCAAATAAAATGGACCAGGTTATTGTACAGTATCAGCACACCATAATCTTGAACAGGGAGTGATGAACTTGTTCAACACACACATGTGAGCCAATTTAATTTACTAAATCTGAGAACTTGAACATACAAAAAAATTTAGGGAGGGGAACAAGGCATCACTAACATGCACATATGTTCAATCTACTCCATGGCCACATACTGGAGCTCTGTCCTGCACCATCCAGCATCACGGTGGCGCCCAACGCCGACCACTTCAATCTGGAGCAGGGAAATCACATCCCCAATAGGGTGACCTGCAAGCCAAAAAGAACAGACACACAGAGGGGGATTAGAGAGTTGAGGCTAAAATTCATGGGGATAATATGGCGATTCACATCAGGGGAGAGAGAGTGTGGCGGATCTAGCAGCGACATCTTTCCCATCGCTGGCGGCGGCGCCGATCTGGGTAAGGAGCAGCGGAGCATCATTTTGTGCTATCACTTGTGTTCTTCCTGGAGTGATAGTACTAGTGGGTGCTCTGTTCGGTTGAGAACTACTAGTACAGAACTAGTACATGGAAGAGAGAGATAGGTTCAATTTAGAGAAAGGGAGAGGGCACGTGGAGGATAAATTAGCTTAGTAACATACCCAGGTGCACACCTAGTACACGTACTAATGCAAGCTTAGTAAAAAGACATTAGAAAAAAAGAGTAATATTTGATTGTAGGATGACCACACTACACCGACGTATATTTTTATTTCCCTAGTATTCACTCGACTTAGTCTCGAAATATATATTTGCCGAACTGCAGGAAACGAGTACAGTCAGGAGAAGGTGGCGCTACAGAAGCAAATTGAGTCCGGGTCTGAGTACGAGAACTCAGGAAAGCTCTCCTTGATCATGCCGAGTAGAACTATTTTTTTGAAAGAAAAAAACTATTCTCTTCTATCTTATCATCAACTTGCAGAAAATGTTTTGGTAATAAATTGTGTGGAGTGACTGTTGACAAAGAGTTGGGTTAGCTGATGGAGCAGCTAATCCATTGATTTATTTATTTTTATAATTATTTGGTTGGTAGAGGGTGCCCTAGATGGACATACTGGAAGGTGGGGCCCTCTACATATGGCTAGCATATTAAGATTAAATAACTTTCACTTGTTTTATGCGTCATACTACAACTGTATCAACCATGGTCTCGTCTAAGATGAGTTGAGCCAAATACCATCAAGCTATTATACACTCCACATGGGTAAGTAGTAGTAGGATGGGCGATGAGTTCCCACGCTAATGCTGGATGGGTGCATTAGCAAGCGCTATATATTAAGCGTTGGTGGAGTGCGGGTTCCGAAACCCGACACAACAGCTAGTGACCACTAGCCGGGTGGAGATATAATATACATAATGGGAAAAAGCTTTATGTTCTGAACCATGTCTCGCATCTAAGGAAATGCAGATGGCAATTATGGTTTCGAGCTCTATGGGTAAAGTGATACAAACTCTGCAAAGTTAAAGAAAAACATGAATTCATGCCAGTCTCTTTGATTGGGGACTACGGGGACCTATTGGTGGTCTATCTCGCAATACGAGTGTTTGATAGCTTTTATAAATTGAAATAAACTTTCTGCAACAAATTATTTATTTTTTGAAAGGTGTTGAGTTGAGGTAGGACTTGTTGATTTATATTGAGCTATCATGAGTGTTGCATTTTGCTATTTGAGCTTGCTGAGTACTTTGTACTCACTCTTGCTATTAATCATCTCTTTCTTAGAACTAAGCTTGTATGAGAATCCTACTGGACCAAGTGAGGAGAGCAACGGTGATGGATACAACTACACAGGGGACATAGATGTGGATCCATCTAGTGCTATGTACGATCTGGATGCTACATATGGGGGTTGGGATGAATAACTGATGATCTAGCTATGTAATCCAGGAACCATTCTATCATCATCCATGTAGTACTGCTAGTTGAAGCTCCAGTGTTAGGAGATGTAATAATTTGGTGAACATGTGAGAACCTACCTGAGACTTTTAGCCCTGCGTGGCATGGTATTGTAATATAAATGACCATCTCTAGCTATTTCCACGTTGCATATCTTTGACATGGATTATTATTTGACAAAACAAGATTTTGTCAAGAAATAATCCAAGGACTGGTGTCATTATCTATAATAATAATGACGTGGGTCATCACATGTGGTATCAGAGCAATGGTTTCGAGGGCCACACAGATAGTTAGAGACGGTTGGAATAGTTTAGTTGGAACCCATACTTGCTATAATGCACCACTAATTAATTCCACATCATATTATTCTGTCCAGTAACTTTAGATGACTACCATGCTAATTAGAAGCCTGTTGCAGGATGGTTCGAATTAGAATTCCACCATCAAGGGTTCGTGGCCAGCATGTCCTACTACTTTGGCAAATGATGCAGGAGCTTGGGGCACCATGTCCACAATTCTTTGAAGAGATGCCAGATGATGGAACACACTCCTACAGACGTGTAGTTGTGGTGCTCAGCGGTGTTCCATCAGACATGGACTTCTATGTGGAGCTCTTCGCAATGCAGCGGTCATCCAATGACACTCTACCCACGCGGGAGGTTGCCAAGGAAGCTATGCATGGACTGCAAGCATGTTTTGGAGAGAAATTGCGCACCACTGGATACCGTGACTTGCCAACACTTGATTCTAGAATTTTTGGGCAAAACCATCAGCAAGGACCTAGAGTAGCAAGCCTGGGTGTTGGGTCTTCATCAGCTCAACCTACACATGCCGCTTCAACAGTTAGCACCACTTCTAGTATGACAATGATTGCTGACACGAGGATGTATCATACAATGAAGGAGGAGCTTATTAGACACCAGGAAGCAACCCAATTCTGGTATCAATGCTATCAGATGAGCGAATATGATAGGATTATGCTTCAGGGAGCACTAAATGCTATGCCTGGAGGTCCTCTTAATCCTATAGTAGTACCAGGTGATGTTCAAGAGGAAGAAGAGGAGGATCCAGAGGAAGTAGAACCAGAGGAACATGAAGAAGTTGAGGGAGTAGAGAACCCAAATGAGCCACTAGGTCCACCCCCACCGAACGTACCACCTACACCACCCCAGCCACTACCTGAGCATATAGATGAACCAGAACCAGCCCTACAGCCAGATATTGAGCAGCAGCTACCCCACTTCCCTATTCCACGACCACACCAACCTGACTTTATCCACCCACACATGAGTGTCAGCTCGAGGGAGTACAGGAGGCTGCTACCTATGCAAGGGTACTTGGGCTTGGCGCAAGTGGCGGCGGCGGAAGTAATGGAAGTGGCAGCGATAGCAACAATGGCGGTGGCAGCGACATCGCCTAATCAAGTTCCAATCTGCCAGACTCTTAGGAGTGGGACACCTTGGCCATAGACTAGTCTTTTGGGATCAACAATAGTTAGTGTAGTGGCAGCCTGAATATGTGTGTTTATGACAGATCTGTGGCAAGGCATAGTTTGTGTCTTATGTACTAGTAGGATCTGAACCCTATGTGGAGTGTGTTGTAGTTGTAATGCAGTTATGCCCTTAATTAAGACTTATGTGATGTACTGGTTGTAATATAAGTGCTTGTTTTGTAGTATATAACTTGTGTGCATTAGGAGGCTCATAGTACCTTACTATTGTGTGCTTTAGTGAGTAATCAGAGTTGTATCATTCTGGTTACTAAGAGGCATTTGCCACCATGATTGTACTTCATGTTTGGTTACTACAAATTGAAGGACAACACACTATTTATTGGTATCACTTGCACTTGTGCTTGCTGATTTGAATCAATAATCATGCAAAGAAGTAACCAACTACCTAGAAGAAGAAAAAATGCAGGATGAATAACAATGGTTTGACTAAGCAAGACCTTGTCTTTCATTTGGGATCAAGCGGCCATGATCAGCATGGGGGTACTCCAGCTTCAGAAGATCAAAGTGTTCTACCGGGACCGGTGCAACTTCCAAGCAACCCAGAAGTTGGCAATGCTGGAACTTCTGGACTTTGGGTGGAGAAGGCAATCTGGGAGATGTCCTTAAGTTCATGGAGAATTCTCGAAGGGTGTCCCAAGAGAACCAGAACCGCTTCCTCGAAGCAATACTGACAAGACTAGTTCCTGGAGGAGCAAACCTACCTGGTGCAGGAGTTAGCTTGGGAGAATTTCTGAAAACTCAGCCACCCACATTCTCCAAGGCATTGGATCCACTAGAGGCACATGACTGGTTGTTAGAAGTAGAACACAATCTGGTAACCGTGGGGTGCTTAGATGAAGATAAGGTGAGATATGCATCGCACAAGCTAACCAGACCAGCGACAGCTTGGTGGAGAAATTTCAGCCTTAATCGAGCAAATAATCAGCCTATCACTTGGGAGGAGTTCAAGGAGAATTTTCGTCAGACCCATATCCCAAAGGGAAAGATGGATATCAAAAGGAGGGAGTTTCGCAATCTCACTCAGGGTAGTAAGAGGATAAATGACTACCTAAACCAGTTTAATGATTTGGCAAGGTATGCTCCGGATGATGTGAATACAGAAGCCAAGAAGGTGCAAAAGTTTATGGAGGGGCTGCATCCATTCCTGAAAATGCACCTCTCGATTCATGGGATCACCCAGTTTCAAGACCTTGTCAACAGGGCCTCATACTTGAGAATGAGCATGCCAACCTAAGTGAAGAAAGAAGGAAGAAAGCAAGGGTAGACCCACACCCCATGATGCATCACCCACGTCCTATGATGCCTGGACCAGTGCGTCCTCATATGCCACCACCACGGCCTAGATTTCCTACTCACCCAACCTTTGTTCCTAAATGTGGGAAGTGTGGAAAAGGGCATGCTACTCGAGATTGTATGACGGGCACAAGACTTTGCTTCAATTGTGGGATACCAGGACACCACAAGCTCAATTGCACCTCTCCTTCCGCAAATCCTACAAGGCCACCTATGCAGCAAACTCAAGTGCATCGTCCACCAGCTGGGCGAGGACAAGGCGGACCTATGAACTATGCAGCAAGAGGAGCTGGGCGTGGAGGACATGTAGGAGGACAACCAAGGCTGAATTATGTGACTCAGAGCAACTAGGAGAAGCTACAGATGTTGTCATCGGTAAACTACTCATTCCTCCTTCAGTTGGTATAGTTCTTTTTGATACCGGTGCCACACACTCATTTATTTCCCAAGATTTCATGAATAAGAATGGATTAACATGCACACCGTTGGAAAAGGCTTTAGGAGTTAACTCACCTGGAGGGAAGATTACAGTAGAGGCAATGCGCAGAAATCAACAAATAATAATCCACAACACCAAATTTTCAGCAAACCTGCATGTTATAGAGATGTCAGGGTTAGAAATAATCCTTGGGATGGATTGGTTAGCTGCTAATGGAGTAAAAGTAGATTGTGAACTTAAAAGTGTATCCGTAAGGAAGTCTGATGGCTCTAGGCTGATATATTTTGGAAGTAGAACCAGACCAAACAATCCCTTAGTAATGGCAGTAAGTGGACAAAAGAAAGAAATAAAGGATATACCTATAGTTTGTGAGTTTCCTGATGTATTGCCGGATGAACTGCCGGGGTATGCCGCCTGATAGGGAGTTAGAGTTCAGCATAGTTTTAATGCCTGGGGCATCACCTATCTCCAAAAGACCCTACAAAATGTCACAGCCAGAGTTAGTGGAGATAAAGAAACAATTAGATGAGCTGAAGGAAGAATGATTCATTAGGGAAAGCATGTCACCATGGGGAGCACCGGTATTATTTGCGGAGAAAAAGGATGGAGGGTTGAGGCTATGCACAGATTTTTGAGATCTTAACAAGGTAACTGTAAAGAATAAGTATCCATTACCTAGAATAAATGATTTATTTGATCAACTCAAGGGTGCATGTGTCTTCTCGAAAATTGACTTGAGATCTGGATATCACCAAATGAAAGTGAAGGAAGAGGACATTGAGAAGACGACATTTGTATTTCAGTATGGACACCATGAGTACACTATGGTTCCATTCGGCCTAACTAATGCCCCAGCTATGTTCATGAACTTGATGAACAAAATTTTCATGCAATATCTAGACAAGTTTGTAGTGGTCTTTATTGATGACATATTAATATATTCAAAAAGCAAGGAAGAGCATGCAGAACACTTGAGGATAGCACTTCAAATCTTAAGAGAGAATCAGTTGTATGCAAAATTTAGTAAGTGTGAGTTTTGGCTGGACCAAGTAGCTTTCTTGGGGCACGTGATTTCAGGAAGAGGAGTTGAGGTTGACCCATCCAAGATTGAAACAGTTGTGTCTTGGGCTCGTTCAACCAATCCAAGTGAGATAAGGAGTTTCTTGGGCTTTGCTGGGTACTACCGCAGATTTATAAAAGGGTTTTCGTAGATTACAACACCAATCACCAAATTGCTTAGGAAATAAACTAAATTTATTTGGACTGAAGAGTGTGAGAGAAGTTTTGAGGAACTAAAGAAAAGGTTAACTACCAGACCAGTGTTGGCATTACCTGAAAGTGGACAATATTATGTGGTGCATTGTGATGCTTCAAAATCTGGACTAGGATGTGTTCTGATGCAAAATGATAGAGTGATAGCCTATGCTTCTAGGCAATTAAAGACACATGAAGTAAATTACCCTACCCATTACTTGGAGTTGGGAGCTGTTGTGTGTGCACTGAAAACATGGAGGCACTACTTATATGGTTCTAAGTGCACATTGTACAGTGACCACAAGAGCCTCAAATATATATTTACACAAAAGGATTTAAACATGAGGCAGAGGAGGTGGCTGGAACTAATCAAAGATTATGATATGACAATTAACTACCATCCTGGTAAGGCAAATGTAGTGGCAGATGCACTTAGTAGAAAGAAGCAATGCAACCACATATCAATTGAAGGGTATGGAAAAGAGCTACGTTAGGATCTTGCAAAGATGGGAATTGAGCTGAGAGGAGCCACATCTAATGCTAATATAGCAGCCATGACATTTCACCCCACATTGCTAGATCAGATTAAGGAAAAGCAAGCAGTGGATGCATTCATCAAGGAGGAAATGAGAAGAATTCAAGCGGGACAACCTTCACAATTCAGGTTGGACCAGGAAGGAGTTCTTTGGAACCATAGTAGGATATGTGTGCCAGATGACCTAAAGATCAAGGAAATTATTTTGCATGAAGCTCATGACACTTTGTACACTATCCATCCCGGCAGCACGAAGATGTATAAGGATGTGAAGTAAAATTTTTGGTGGCCTGGTATGAAGAGGGAAATTGCAGAATATGTCAGCAAGTGCGACACTTGTCAGAGGGTAAAAGAGGAACATTAAAGGCCTGCTGGGTTACTAAAGCCATTAGAGACACCAGATTGGAAATGGGAAGATATTTGTATGGATTTTATTACTGGTTTGCCTATGACACCAAAGAAGAAGGATGCCATATGGGTTGTGGTCGACCGACTCACTAAGTCAACACACTTCATTGCTACAAACCAGAAATATTCCTTTGATAAGTTGGCTGAACTGTACTTAGAGAGGATAGTTGCCCTCCATGGTGTACCAAAGACCATAACATCTGACCGAGGTTCCGCGCTTACATCAAGCTTTTGGAAGAGCCTACAGAAGTCTCTTGGAACCGAGCTACACTTTAGCACAACTTATCATCCCCAAACCGATGGCCAGATAGAGTGGGTAAATCAGATCCTTGAGGATATGTTGAGGGCATGTGTAATGAACTTTGGAGAATCATGGGATAAGCATCTACACCTAGCAGAATTTTCTTACAATAATTGTTATCAATCCAGCATACAAATGGCTCCATATGAGTCATTGTATGGGAGGAAATGCAGATCACCTATATGCTGGTATGAAGTTGGAGAGAGACCATTACTTGGTCCTGACATAGTGAGAGAGAATGATGAGAAGATCCAACTAATCAAAGAACGACTCCAGATTGCACATAATAGGCAGAAGAGCAATGCTGACCGGAATAGGAGGGTTATGCAATTGGCAGTAGGAGACTTGGTTTATCTAAAAGTATCACCTATGAGAGGGGTTCGACGCTTTGGAATCAAAGGAAAGTTGAGTCCTATATATGTTGGGCCATTTAAAATTTTGGAGGAGAAGGGAACATCTGCTTATAAGTTGGAGTTACCAGAACGTTTATCAAGAATTCACAATGTCTTCCACATATCTCAACTTAAGAAATGCAACAAGCCACCACCACAACTATCAGACTTGGAGATTGAATTACAACCAGACCTGACGTATGAAGAACGACCATTGAAGATCTTAGAAGTTGAAGACCGCAAGCTCTGGACAAGGACCATTCGGTTCTGCAAAGTGCAATGGAAGAACCACTCAGTTCGTGAGGCGACGTGGGAGAAGGAGGAAGACCTATGAGTAACCTACCCCAACCTTTTTAAGTAAGTTTTCGATTTCGAGTACGAAATCTTTTTCTAAGGAGGGTAGGATGTAACGACACGTATTTTTTTCACATAGTAATTCCACCCTTAACTAGATAATTAAGTAGAATCCATTAAGCAAATACACATCAGATTTCTTCAACAAGCATCATAACCACTCAAGTATATATATTTATATTCATACACCTCAGACAGTATAGCTACAAAAGAGTATTACAAATCTCTGGAAAAAAATATAGGGAGACCATGCTATGCTAAGCTATACAGTTGGACCAACACAAAAATATCTCTGGGTCAACCAGAACAGCAAGACACATGGACCACCACCCTCATGTGCACCATATTAATAGTCAATTGGTCAACAATATAGTCTATGTATGGGCTTCAACCTTCAGCCAATTAGAAGCTAGCACCTATGAGAACAATGGATAAGGGGATGGGCAGCCATACCAGCCAAGGGAGGTGGATATCAGATATTAGATGGCAAGGAGAGCAGAGTAAGCAACTGCCAAGTTTCACTCGTCTCATCTCTACCCAAAATAGTCAGTCCAAGCTCTCTTCTTCCCAGCAGCACTAGCATTACCCTGTCCAAAACCAACAAAGATCTAAGAACAATAAGTGAAGATGGTGACATGAGAAATCATCAGTAGACTGAAGGGGACAGGCTAGATCAAGAAGCTAGCCTACTGGACTGGGGTCTGGAGCGTAGGAGCAGCAAGAGTAGGGCCAACAGAGAGAGCAGAAGAAGAAAGGTGAGTTCTTCCTCTTCTGCCAGTTCTTAGTACTCACATACACAAAGAGGCCTAACCCAGATGCACACACAATATTCCTCAATGGATTTTCACATATGCACATAAAAGATAGGCAATCACAGTAGCATCACATCTCAGTTTAGGAAAATAGAAGTATGAGGAAGAAAGGGGATACAACCTCAAATAGCTCAAATAAAATGGATCAGGTTATTGTATAGTATCAGCACACCATAATCTTGAACAGGGAGTGATGAACTTGTTCAACACACACATGTGAGCCAATTTAATTTACAAAATCCGAGAACTTGAACATACAAAAAAAATTAGGGAGGGGAACAAGGCATCACTAACCTGCACATATGTTTGATCTACTCCATGGCCACACACTGGAGCTCCGACCTGCACCATCCAGCATCACGGCGGCGCCCAACGCTGACCACTTCAATCTGGAGCAGGGAAATCACATCCCCAATAGGGTTTGACCTGCAAGCCAAAAAGAACACACACACAAAGGGGGATTAGAGAGTTCAGGCTGAAATTAATGGGGATAATATGGGGATTCACATCAGGGGAGAGAGATTGTGGAGGATCTAGCAGCGGCATCTTTCCCGTCGCTGGCGGCGGCGCCGATCTGGGCAAGGAGCAGAGGAGCATCAGTCTGTGCTATTACTTGTGTTCTTCCTGGACTGATAGTACTAGTGGGTGCTCTGTTCGGTTGAGAACTACTAGTACAGAACTAGTAGAGGGAAGAGAGAGATAGGTTTAGTTTAGAGAAAGGGAGAGGGCACGTGGAGGATAAATTAGCTTAGTAACATACCCAGGTGCACACCTAGTACACGTACTAATGCAAGCTTAGTAAAAAGACATTAGAAAAAAGAGTAATATTTGACTGTAGGATGACCACACTGCACCGACGTATATTTTTATTTCCCTAGTATTCACTCGACTTAGTCTCGAAATATATATTTGCCGAACTGCAGGAAACGAGTACAGTCAGGAGAAGGAGGCGCTACAGAAGCAAACTGAGTCTGGGTCTGAGTACGAGAACTTAGGAAAGCTCTCCTTGATCATGCCGAGTAGAACTATTTTTTTTGAAAGAAAAAAAACTATTCTCTTCTATCTTATCATCAACTTGCATAAAATGTTTTGGTAATAAATTGTGTGGAGTGACTGTTGACAAAGAGTTGGGTTAGCTGATGGAGCAACTAATCCAATTATTTATTTATTTTTATAATTATTTGGTTGGTAGAGGGTGCCCTAGATGGACATACTGGAAGGTGGACCCCTCTACATATGGCTAGCATATTAAGATTAAATAAGTTTCACTCGTTTTATGCGTCGTACTACAACTGTATCAACCATGGTCTCGTCTAAGACGAGTTGAGCCAAATACCATCAAGTTATTATACTCTCAACATGGGTAAGTAGTAGTAGGATGGGCGATGAGTTCCCACGCTAATGCCGGATGGGTTCATTAGCAAGCGCTATATATTAAGCGTTGGTGGAGTGCGGGTTCCGAAACCCGACACAACGGCTAGTGACCACTAGTCGGGTGGAGATATAATATACATAATGGGAAAAAGCTTTATGTTCTGAACCATGTCTCGCATCTAAGGTAATGCAGATGGCAATTATGGTTTCGAGCTCTATGGGTAAAGTGATACAAACTCTGCAGAGTTAAAGAAAAACATGAATTCATGCCAGTCTCTTGGATTGGGGACTACGGGGACCTATTGGTGGTCTATCTCACAATACGAGTGTTTGGTAGCTTTTATAAATTGAAATAAACTTTCTGCAACAAATTTTTATTTATTTATTTTATAGGAGTCGAGTTGAGGTAGGACTTGTTGATTTATATTGAGCTATCATGAGTGTTGCATTTTGCTATTTGAGCTTGCTGAGTACTTTGTACTCACTCTTGCTATTAATCATCTCTTTCTTAGAACTAAGCTTGTATGAGAATCCTACTGGACCAAGTGAGGAGAGCAACGGTGATGGATACAACTACACAGGGGACATAGATGTGGATCCATCTAGTGCTATGTACGATCTGGATGCTACATATGGGGGTTGGGATGAATAACTGATGATCTAGCTATGTAATCCAGGAACCATTCTATCACCATCCATGTAGTACCGCTAGTTGAAGCTCCAGTGTTAGGAGATGTAATAATTTGGTGAACATGTGAGAACCTACCTGAGACTTTTAGCCCTGCGTGGCATGGTATTGTAATATAAATGACCATCTCTAGCTATTTCCATGTTGCATATCTTTGACATGGATTATTATTTGACAAAACAAGATTTTGTCAAGAAATAATTCGAGGACTGGTGTCATTATCTATAATAATAATGACATGGGTCATCACATGTGGTATCAGAGCAATGGTTTCGAGGGCCACGCAGATAGTTAGAGACGGTTGGAATAGTTTAGTTGGAACCCATACTTGCTATAATGCACCACTAATTAATTCCACATCATATTATTCTGTCCAGTAACTTTAGATGACTACCATGCTAATTAGAAGCCTGTTGCAGGATGGTTCGAATTAGAATTCCACCATCAAGGGTTCGTGGCCAGCATGTCCTACTACTTTGGCAAATGATGCAGGAGCTTGGGGCACCATGTCCACAATTCTTTGAAGAGATGCCAGATGATGGAACACACTCCTACAGACGTGTAGTTGTGGTGCTCAGCGGTGTTCCATCAGACATGGACTTCTATGTGGAGCTCTCCGCAATGCAGCGGTCATCCGATGACACTCTACCCACGCGGGAGGTTGCCAAGGAAGCTATCCATGGACTGCGAGCATGTTTTGGAGAGAAATTGCGCACCACTGGATACCATGACTTGCCAACACTTGATTCTGGAAGTTTTGGGTAAAACCATCAGCAAGGACCTAGAGTAGCAAGCCTGGGTGTTGGGTCTTCATCATCTCAACCTACACATGCCGCTTCAACAGTTAGCACCACTTCTAGTATGACAATGATTGCTGATACGATGATGTATCATACAATGAAGGAGGAGCTTATTAGACACCAGGAAGCAACCCAATTCAGGTATCAATGCTATCAGATGAGCGAACATGATAGGATTATGCTTCAGGGATCACTAAATGCTATGCCTGGAGGTCCTCTTAATCCTATAGTAGTACCATGTGATGTTTAAGAGGAAGAAGAGGAGGATCCAGAGGAAGTAGAACCAGAGGAACATGAAGAAGTTGAGGGAGTAGAGAACCCAAATGAGCCACTAGTTCCACCCCCATCGAACGTACCACCTACACCACCCCAGCCACTACCTGAGCATATAGATGAACCAGAACCAGCCCTACAGCCAGATATTGAGCAGCAGCTACCCCACTTGCCTATTCCACGACCACACCAACCTGACTTTATCCACCCACACATGAGTGTTAGCTCGAGGGAGTACACGGAGGCTGCTACCTATGCAAGGGTACCTGGGCTTGGCGCAAGTGGCAGCAACGGAAGCAATGGAAGTGGCAGCGATAGCAACAATGGCGGTGGCAGCGGCATCACTTAATCAAGTTCCAATCTGCCAGACTCTTAGGCGTGGGACGCCTTGGCCATAGTCTAGTCTTTTGGGATCAACAATAGTTAGTGTAGTGGCAGCCTGAATATGTGTGTTTATGGAAGATCTATGGCAAGGCAGAGTTTGTGTCTTATGTACTAGTAGGATCTGAACCCTATGTGGAGTGTGTTGTAGTTGTAATGCAGTTATGCCCTTAATTAAGACTTATGTGATGTACTGGTTGTAATATAAGTGCTTGTTTTGTAGTATATAACTTGTGTGCATTAGGAGGCTCATAGTACCTTACTATTGTGTGCTTTTGTGAGTAATTAGAGTGGTATCATTCTGGTTACTAAGAGGCATTTGCCACCATGATTGTACTTCATGTTTGGTTACTACAAATTGAAGGACAACATGCTATTTATTGGTATCACTTGCACTTGTGCTTGCTGATGTCTACTACACAACCTTCTTCTTGTAGACGTTGTTGGGCCTCCAAGTGCAGAGGTTTGTAGGACAGTAGCAAATTTCCCTCAAGTGGATGACCTAAGGTTTATCAATCCGTAGGAGGCGTTGGATGAAGATGGTCTCTCTCAAGCAACCCTGCAACCAAATAACAAAGAGTCTCTTGTGTCCCCAACACACCCAATACAATGGTAAATTGTATAGGTGCACTAGTTCGGCGAAGAGATGGTGATACAAGTGGTATATGGATAGCAGATAATAGTTTTTGTAATCTGAAAATATAAAAACAGCAAGGTAACGAATGATAAAAGTGAGCGTAAACGGTATTGCAATGCGTTGAAACAAGGCCTAGGGTTCATACTTTCGCTAGTGCAAGTTCCCTCAACAATAATAACATAATTGGATGACATAACTATCCCTCAACATGCAACAAAGAGTCACTCCAAAGTCACTAATAGCGGAGAACAAATGAAGAGATTATGGTAGGGTACGAAACCACCTCAAAGTTATTCTTTCCAATCAATTCGTTGGGCTATTCCTATAAGTGTCAAAAACAGCCCTAGAGTTCGTACTAGAATAACACCTTAAGACACAAATCAACCAAAACCCTAATGTCACCTAGATACTCCAATGTCACCACAAGTATCCGTGGGTATGATTATACGATATGCGTGACAGAATCTCAGATTCATATATTCAACCAACACAAAGGACCTCAAAGAGTGCTTGAGGGAGTCCTGGATTAGGGGGTCTCCGGACAGCCGGGCTATATCTTTCGGCCCGACTGTTGGACTATGAAGATACAAGATTAAAGACTTCATCTCGTGTCCGGATGGGACTCTACTTGGCATGGAAGGCAAGCTAGGCAATACGGATATGTATATCTCCTCCTTTGTAACCGACCTTGTGTAACCCTAGCCCCTTCGGTGTCTATATAAACCGGAGGGTTTTAGTCTGTAGGACAACATACAATCATACCATAGGCTAGCTTCTAGGGTTTAGCCTCTCCGATCTCGTGGTAGATCTACTCTTGTACTACCCATATCATCAATATTAATCAAGCAGGATGTAGGGTTTTACCTCCATCAAGAGGGCTCGAACCTGGGTAAAACATTGTGTCCCCTACCTCCTGTTACCATCCGCCTTAGACGCACAGTTCGGGATCCCCTACCCGAGATCTGCCGGTTTTGACATCGACATTGGTGCTTTCACTGAGAGTTCCTCTGTGTCGTCGCCGTTAGGCTTGATGGCTCCTACTATCATCGATAGTGATGCAGTCCAGGGTGAGACTTTTCTCCCCGGACAGATCTTCATGTTCGGCGGCTTTGCACTGCGGGCCAATTCACTTGGCCATCTGGAGCAGATTGAAAGTTACGCCCCTGGCCACCAGGTCAGGTTTGGAAGCTCAAACTACGCGGCCGATATCCGTGGAGACTTGATCTTCGACGGATTCGAGCCTCTGCCTTGTGCGTCACGTGGTCACGATGAGTACGACTTAGCTCTACCATCGGACAGTGTTAAGGAGATCGCACCGGCGGTCGCTCCGACCCTCAATTCGAAGCCAGTTGCGCCTTTCGTGGACGGGTGGATGGACCCCGCCACAGAGTCCTTACCCTCAGCGGCGATCGAGCCGAACATCGACTTTATCTTGCACGAGAGCCGTGTTGTTGAACTACCGGATACTTCTTCGGCTATGGACTCCGAACCACCTGCGCCCGTTCCGATCAAATCCGGTTGGGCGCCAATCATGGAGTTTACCTCTGCGGATGTCTTTCAACACCCGCCCTTCGGCAATATACTGAAGTCATTAAAGTCTCTCTCCTTGTCAGGAGAGTCCTGGCCGAACTATGCCCGACAGGATTGGGATGCGGATGACGAAGAAATTCGCCGCCCACCCACCACCCACTTAATAGCCACTGTCGATGACTTAACCGACACACTCAACTCCGACTCCGAATACATCGACGGTATGGATGATGATGCAGGAGACAAACAGGAACCACTGCCCCCAGGGCACTGGACGCCCACTTCACCACATGACGTATACATGGTGGACACACCAAAGGAAAACAACGACGAGGAACAGAAGGACGCAACGAAGGGTTGTTCCCTCGAGAAGCAGTCAAAACGGAGGCGTAAGCGCCGCCCCAAAGCCCGCCTCGGCAGAAACAACAATCATACAGACCCAGCGTTAGAGCAGGGGGAACCATACCACGGCAACACTGAGAATCAAGCCGAACAACCCAACTCTGTCAAAGATCATAGTCCAGATGACGTCACACCGGACGGACACCTGGAGCAATAGAATGCCCATCAAAGGCTCGTTGCCACCACGAGGATTCTAAAAAAGCAGAAGCAAAGGCTCAAGGCTGCGCAAGACACACTCCAAATCAGATGAGAAAAGTACTCAACACAGCAGCAAAGTACGGCGGTAATCGCCCCACCAAGAGCTACCCGAAGTGGAAGTTGCTACCTGAATTCGATGAGGAGGCCTTAGATCCCCCACAACCAAAAATAAAAATAGCCATCTGGCCGGATAGGCGACCTCACGGCCAACATAGAGCGGCAAACAACGCTGCACATAAGCCAATACGCGATCCACGCGAAGACTCGCATCAAAAGGACAGCACCACCAGATCCATCTATGGACCACGTAAGCGCGCTCCAGCATACAATGCAACACAACAAACATCCGAAGAACGCGGTACACTCAGATACAGGGGTGCCGCACACTCCCTATGTTTCACCGATGATGTGCTGGATCATGAATTTCTAGAGGGATTCAAACCCGTAAATATAGAGGCATACGATGGAACAACATACCCTGGTGTGTGGATTGAGGATTATATCCTCCATATCCATATGGCTCGAGGAGATGACCTCCACGCCATTAAGTATTTACCCCTCAATCTCAAAGGGCCAGCTCAGCACTGGCTTAAGAGCCTCCCCGAAAGTTCCATTGGAAGCTGGGAAGAGCTCGAAGATGCTTTTCGGGCAAATTTTCAGGGGACTTACGTCCAATCTCCGGGTGCAGACGATTTGAGTCATATAACTCAACAACCCGGAGAGTCAGCCTGAAAACTTTGGAACAGGTTTCTTACTAAAAAGAACCAAATAGTCGACTGTCCGGACGCCGAAGCCTTGGCAGCTTTTAAGCATAGTGTCCGTGACGAATGGCTTGCCAGACACCTCGGCCAAGAAAAGCCGAGAACAATGGCAGCATTAACAAGCCTCATGAACCGCTTTTGTGCGGGTGAGGATAGCTGGCTAGCCAGATGCAACATCAGCGACCCAAGTACATCCGAAGTTAGAGATGGAAACGGGAAATCACGATGCAACAACAATAACAAACGACAAAATAAAGAAGACAGCACGAAGAGCACGGCAGTAAACGCCGGATTTAGAAGCTCTCGGCAAAGTCAGCAAAAGCAACCCTCTAAAGGCGCCAGAGACGAACTGTCCAGCCTAAACAAAATTCTGGACCAAATATGTCAGATCCATAGCACCCCCGGTAAACCTGCTAATCATACCCACAGAGAATGTTGGGTCTTCAAGCAGTCCGACAAGCTCAACGCCGTACACAAGGGGGAGGATACACCAAGCGAAGACGAGGATGAGCCTCCCAAGCAAGACATTGGGGAACAAAAGAAGTTTCCACCAGAAGTCAAAACAGTCAACGTGTTACACGTGATCAAGGGGAGAAACAAAGCAGCACTCCCAGAAAAATATGCCCAAGGGCCTATCACCGCGGAGTCCTGCCACTAGTCGTCTCAACCAATCACTTTTGACCATCGTGATTACTTAGCAAGTATCCGACGTGCAGGATGGGCTGCCCTGGTATTAGACCCAATAATTGACGGATACCACTTTACACGAGTCCTGATGGACGGTGGCAGCAGTTTAAACCTGATATACCAGGATACAATCCACGAAATGGGGATAGATCCAACGAAAATTTGCCATAGCAACACTACCTTTAAAGGAGTAATGCCAGGCCCAAGGGCTCACTGCACGAGCTCCCTGCTACTAGAGGTTATATTAGGCTTCCCCGATAACTTCCGTATCGAACATTTAACCTTCCACATTGCTCCGTTCCAAAGTGGCTATCAAGCACTACTTGGACGCGAAGCTTTCGCTCGCTTTAACGCAATACCACATTACGCTTCCCTCATGCTCAAGATGCCTGGTCCACGTGGCATCATTACAGTGCATAGAAATATTGATCGGTATTTGCGCGCCGAAGAGAGTGCGACTGCCTTGGCAGCCGCACACTAAAAACGGCCTCACCGACTAAAGCATTTGATAGGTCATTAAGACCACAGACACGGTTATATGAGTCCGGCGCAGCTATATGTAATTCATACCGGATTGATGGCCACACCCCTATTACAAATATAAGGGGCTCAACATGCGCAGACAAGTGGCAATTTTTACTTATCTTTAATTATACATGGTTTCTTTAAAAACTACCTTTTTGCACGAAAGCTTTTCACCTAAGTTCCTCTCTTTTACAGATGACCATCATGCTACACCCGTCCAGGATACGGCACAATGGAGACACAGGCGCAGACGTGCAGCAGGGACACGCTCCAAGGATTCTTTTTAGATTAAGACCCTGCGTAAACCTTTTTTTACTGTCTCTTGTTGATATACATCCCTCGGATTCTCAGTACAAATTGAGAAGGATGCTAACGTCTTGGCATGTGGCCACGTCAGAATAACGCACGTACCCGGACACAAGGGGCTTCTTACAAAGGGCACTATTTAGGCCCGGTTTATACCATAAAGACCGAATACCTTAGGGAGTGTTCAACGTCGCGAGTTTGGCCTTATATGCATCAGCTCCGAATCATGTCTTTGGTCAAATGTTGGGTTTGCCTGGCTCCTGTGTTTTGGTGCCTTACGTTCCGTTCTATCGGCTAAGGCAGCACTAGGAGAACTACTGCGATTGTGCCCCGGTTCGTCCGGACGAGCACCTCAGTAGAGAAAGCCTAAAACTGACTGTCATGATATAGCGCAAGACTGGTCAACCACTCGATGACCTATAGGAATGTTAGAATTCCTCCGCTTTAATGAAGGGCCATTTCTCGGCCAGGCATATACGCACCCCGAGTTCGGGAGAGTGCGGAGCCACCAGGGGCTATATAGTAGCCCCACCGTCAAACTCCTATGGCTAAGTGAAAGTGTTAAAGCATCATAGTACGGTTGCCTCATTCACTGCGCTATCACCTCCTTAATAGGACCAAGACATTGGGTTAAGTGTGAACATGCGTTTTCTGCGAGCACCTCCGCATTATATGCATGGGGGTTGAAGCCGACGACTGCAATCTTTCAGGTTATATATATATACATACATACATAAACGGCCGCACAGGAGGCACCATATCACTTTCCGGCAAAAGTATAAATACAGCCTTACTACATTTCATAAAAACATTGTGTTTACAATGGGGATACATGTCACTCAAACATAATATTCTTCGAGCACTGGGCCTCTATCAAACGAGCACCCTCAAGAACCTCTTCAAAATAGTGCTCGGCAGCTACTTGGCCTATGGCCGAACCTTGCGCCACAAGAGTGGTAGCATCCATCTCCGCCTAGTATGCCTTGACACGGGCAAAGGCCATCCGCGAGCCTTCTATGCACACCGACCTCTTCATCGCATTGATGCGCGGCACCGCACCAAGGAACTGCTGCACTAAGCTGAAATAGCTGTTCGGCTTCAGCTTCTCCGGCCACAAATGATCTACGACGGACCTCATGACAAGTCCGGACAACCTATTAAGTTTGGCCCATTCGGCTAGCTGATCAGTCAAGGGAAGCGGACGCTCTGGAACGTTAAATTGCGACCAGAACAGCTTGTCCACTTCACGATCTGTCTGATCTCGGAAGTATTCGACCGCATCGACAGCGCTCGCCGCCAAGTCCATATATGCGTCTGCCAAACTCCACAGCCGATCCAGAAGGGCATACCGCGGATCTCCGAACTTCCTCTGCAGCAGAAAGGGCTTCCCAGCCGCAATGTCCCCGGCTTCACGTAGCTCCTCCTTGTTCGCCCTCATAGCAGAGCGAGTGTCTTTGGTCGCCATCGTGGCCTTTTCAAGGTCCGCTGCCTTCACTCGGTTCTCTTCTTCACGGAACTGGCAACGGTCAGCAGTGTCTTTTAATTCTACGGCCATCTTGGCCATCTTCTCTTTGCTTTCGCAATGCACGACCTTCTCGGCTCTTAACTCTTCGGCCGCCTTCAAAGCAGCCGCATTACTAACTCTTGCTTGTTCCTTGGCTCAGGCAAGTTCTGCCCGAAGGGTCTCCACGGTGGCAGCTCCGTCTGCAGTCACAACATATTAAAGATACTGGCATCATGCTACTCTTATTATGTGACATTCACCAGAAAACATTACTTACCCTGTGACTCGTCAAGCCGCTTGTTAACAAGCTCGATGTCGACGTCTGCCACATCCAGTTACCGCTTTAGTTCGGCAAACTCATTAGTCCAGCTAGCCACCGGAGATTCCACCACCTGCACAGAAAGGCAGTACTGGTTATTACCTGGGACTATGATCCTCTGTTCGCCGCCGTTCTTGACGACAACCAGAGTCTCAGGGGCTACTATCTACACAGGGCCGAGCTCGTCCTGGGACCCTTTAAGGTCTTGCTTCAGTACGGCGACCTCTGCAGTCAGTGCGGCGCATGCCAGCAGCAAAGCCTGCATATGCATATTGACATACTCATATTAGACTCCTGCGATATTGTTTGATCCTCCGTTCGGCTTTTCTTTGTGAACACCGAACAGAGCATCAGGGGCTACTGTCTATGCGGTAATATTTTCCTATATTTTAAACACTTACCTCAAAGCCTGTTAGAAGGCTGGCACATGCTTCAGTCAATCCGCTCTTGGCGGACTGAACCTTCTGGATCACCGCACTCATGATAGTGCGGTGCTCCTCGTCGGTGGAAGCGCTGCGAAGCACTTCCAGCAGATTGTCCGGTGCCTCTAGATGGACAGAGGTCACTAGTACAGGCGTCTCGCCCCTCTTAGAAGGAGGCCGTCTGCCCGAGTCCGGAACCACTGGAGGTTCCGGCGCGGTGTTCGGCTGAGGGCCGAACTCGGAGCTCTCAGGGGCCTTATCCCCTCGGCTCCTGGAGTCTGGGAGGCCGCCTTGAGGCGCCTCTGGGACTATCTCCCCTTGACCCGGTGCCTCAACAGCACCTCGGCGTCGTCCGTAGGATGAGGGGAGGTGGCGGTCGGGACTGGATCACTATCCAGATCTGATGAGCCCAGGGAGCCGTCCGATGATACATCAATACGGGCTCGGGGTGGCCTGCATAATCATATTTTGGCGTTAGGTAAAGTAGTGCGACAAAGGAATACTATGAGTTACTCTGGTATCCGAATACTTACGACTTCCCCAGGGGCTTGGCCCTGGGCAGCCACTCGTCTTCGCCGTCGGCGGCGGTGGTAGAGCTGTCTGGAAGGAGAGTCCTCCCCTTCTTGGACCCTTCGGCCTCCCTAGTTGGGGCGGCCTTCCTTTTCTTATCTCCCCCGTCTAGAGGGGGAGCATCTTCTTATGCCTCCTCGTCTTCGGGGGAGGATTGCGCCGTTGAGTCCTCGGACGGTGAGTCCGATGACGCCTGGTGTTGGGAACTCTTTCGGGTTCCCTTGGCCTTCTTGGTCTTCTCCGGCACCGTATAAGGAGCTGGAGTCAGCATCTTCGCCAGAAGAGCGTCTGCTGGGCCTTCGAGCAAATGAGTCGGATAGTTGATCTGTCCGGCCATCTCCTGCCAGTCCTGTCAAAGGTACGGGAGTTTAGATCCCGCATGGAGTCAATCTATGAAAATAAGTATCCTGTAAGAGGTAAAGCAGCTTACCGCACTGGCTTGGCGCTTCGCGCTGAATCTGCGATCCTCAGTAATGGGAGGGGAACCTCGACGCTCTTGAACAGCACCCTCCAGGCATCTTCGTGAGTTGTGTCGAAGAGCCTGTTCAGAGTTCGGTGCTGTGCCGGGTCGAACTCCCACAAGTTGAAGGCCCATTGTTGGCACGGGAGGATCCGACGGTGGAGCATGACCTGGACTACGTTGACAAGTTTGAGCTTCCTGTTCACCATGTTTGGATACATATTTGGAGTTCGGTCAGCTCTCCCGAACTACCCTAGGACAGGCCCTTCTCTTGCCAGGAGGTAAGCCGTGTGGGGAAGCCAGATCGGAACTCGGGGGCCGCTACCCATGTAGGGTCACGCGGCTCGGTGATGTAGAACCACCCCGATTGCCACCCCTTTATGGTCTCCACGAAGGAGCCCTCGAGCCATGTGATGTTGGGCATCTTGCCCACCATGGCGCCTCCGCACTCCGCCTGGCGGCCGCTCACTACCTTCGGCTTGACGTTGAAAGTCTTCAGCCATAAGCCAAAGTGGGGCTTGATGCGGAGGAAAGCCTCGCACACGACGATAAACGCCGAGATGTTGAGGATGAAGTTCGGGGCCAGATCATGGTAATCCAGGCCGTAGTAGAACATGAGCCCCCGGACAAATGGGTGGAGAGGAAATCCCAGTCCGCGGAGGAAATGGGTGAGGAACACTACCCTCTCATGGGGCCTGGGGGTGGGGGTGAGCTGCCCCTCCTCTGGGAGCCGGTGATCGATGTCGCCGGGCAAGTATCCGACTCTCTTTAGCTTCTTGACATGTCCCTCCGTGACGGAGGAGACAATCCACCTGCTTCCCGCTCCAGACATGGTTGGAGAAGGTCGAGGTGGGAAATGCGAACTTGGGCGCTAGAGCTCGAGTGTGCGAAGGTGGATGAGCAAGGGAGGAAGAAGGCGTGGATGAAAAGGTAAATCCTTATCCCTTTATATGGGCGGACGAAACTATGTGTCCCCACTAGCCTGGTAAAACTCGCTTCTCCCCCAAGCGTCGTAATCAATGGCACGGTTGGGCTACCCACACCTATATTGATGAGAATCCCGTGATAAGGGGACACGATATCTACTTTGACAAGACGTGTCAAAAAACTGCCTCGCATTATGTGCGGGACTAGTTAAAGGAAATGGTTCGAATAATCAACGGGCCGTGATATAATGTCATGTTGCCAAAACAAGTCAGCAAATTGGATTTGTGGAAATATTATTCTCTCTACGGTGGTATGTGGAACTTATTTTGCAGGGTCGGACACTATCCTTATATTCAAATTCTTCCGTGGTATATTCGGAGGAGGAACCCGCCTTGCAATGCCGAAGACAATACTGCGCGCCGGACTCATCGTCATTGAAAGCCTGGTTCAGGGGCTATTGAGGGAGTCCTGGATTAGGGGTCTCCGGACAGCCGGACTATATCTTTCGGCCGGACTGTTGGACTATGAAGATACAAGATTAAAGACTTCATCTCGTGTCCGGATGGGACTCTACTTGGCGTGGAAGGCAAGCTAGGCAATACGGATATGTATATCTCCTCCTTTGTAACCGACCTTGTGTAACCCTAGCCCCTCCTGCGTCTATATAAACCAGAGGGTTTTAGTCCGTAGGACAACATACAATCATACCATAGGCTAGCTTCTAGGGTTTAGCCTCTCCGATCTCGTGGTAGATCTACTCTTGTACTACCCATATCATCAATATTAATCAAGTAGGACGTAGGGTTTTACCTCCATCAAGAGGGCCCGAACCTGGGTAAAACATTGTGTCCCCTGCCTCCCGTTACCATCCGCCTTAGATGCACAGTTCAGGACCCCCTACCCGAGATCCGCCGGTTTTGACATCGACAGTGCCCCAAAGTTTCTACCGGAGAATCACGACGAGAACGTGTGCCAACCCCTATGCGCGGAACCCGCAAGTTGATCACCAAAACATACATCAAGTGAATCACATGGTATCCCATAGTCACCACAGATACGCACGGCAAGACATACATCAAGTGTTCTCAAATCTTTAAAGACTCAATCTGATAAGATAACTTCAAAGTGGAAACTCAATTCATTACAAGAGAGTAGAGGGGGGAACAAACATCATAGGATCAAAATATAATAGCAAAGCTCGCAATACATCAAGATCGTAACACCTCAAGAATACGAGAGAGAGATCAAACACATAGCTACTGGTACATACCCTCAGCCCCGAGGGAGAACTACTCCCTCCTCGTCATGGAGAGCACCGGGATGATGAAGATGGCCACCGGAGAGGGTTTGCCCCCTCCGGCAGGGTGCCAGAACGGGTCTAGATTGGCTTTCAGTGGCTACAGAGGCTTCTGGCGGTGGAACTCTGGATCTATTGTGCTCCCCGATGTTTTTAGGGTATATGGAGATATATAAGCGGAAGAAATACGTCAGGGGGGCCACGAGGGGCCCACGAGGGTGGAGGGCGCGCCCAGGGGGGGTGGGCGCCCCCCTACCTCGTGGCCTCCTCGTAGATCCCCTGACATGCACTCCAAGTCTTCTGGGCTTCTTTCCTTCCAAAAATGAGTTCCTTGAAGTTTCAGGTCAATTGGACTCCGTTTGATTTTCCTTTTCTTCGAAACCGTAAAACAGGGTAAAAACAGAAACTGGCACTGGGCTCTAGGTTAATAGGTTAGTCCCAAAAATAATATAAAAGTGTATAATAAAGCCCATAAACATCCAAAGTTGATAATATAATAGCACGGAACAATAAAAAATTATAGATACGTTGGAGACGTATCAGCATCCCCAAGCTTAATTCCTGCTCGTCCTCGAGTAGGTAAATGATAAAAACAGAATTTTTGATGTGGAATGCTACCTAACATATTTCTCTAAGTAATTCTTCTTTATTGTGGCAAGAATATTTCAGATCCATAAGATTCAACACAAAAGTTTAATATTGACATAAAAATAATAATACTTCAAGCATACTAACTAAGCAATTATGTCTTCTCAAAATAACATGGCCAAATAAAGCTATCCCTACAAAATCATATAGTCTGGCTATGCTCCATCTTCACCACACAAAACATTTAAATCATGCACAACCCCGATGACAAGCCAAGCAATTGTTTCATACTTTTGATGTTCTCAAACTTTTTCAATCTTCACGCAATACATGAGCGTGAGCCATGGACATAGCACTATAGGTGGAATAGAATGGTGGTTGTGGAGAAGACAAAAAGGAGAAGATAGTCTCACATCAACTAGGCGTATCAACGGGAGATATCAATGTGAGTGAGTAGGGATTGCCATGCAACGGATGCACTAGAGCTATAAGTATATGAAAGCTTAACAAAAGAAACTAGTGGGTGTGCATCCAACTCGTTTTCTCACGAAGACCTAGGGCATTTTGAGGAAGCCCATCATTGGAATATACAAGCCAAGTTCTATAATGAAAGATTCCCACTAGTATATGAAAGTGACAACATAGGAGACTCTCTATCATGAAGATCATGGTGCTACTTCGAAGCACAAGTGTGGTAAAAGGATAGTAGCATTGTCCCTTCTCTCTTTTTCTCTCATTTTTTTGTTTGGGCCTTTCTCTTTTTTATGGCCTCTTTTTTTTCTTTTTTTATTTGGGCTTCTTTGGCCTCTTTTATTTATTTATTTTCGTCCGGAGTCTCATCCCGACTTGTGGGGGAATCATAGTCTCCATCATCCTTTCCTCACTGGGACAATGCTCTAATAATGATGGTCATCACACTTTTATTTACTTACAACTCAAGAATTACAACTCGATACTTAGAACAAGATATGACTCTATATGAATGCCTCCGGCGGTGTACCAGGATGTGCAATGATTCAAGAGTGACATGTATGGAAGAATTATGAACGGTGGCTTTGCCACAAATACGATGTCAACTACATGATCATGCGAAGCAGTATGACAATGATGAAGCATGTCATAACAAACGGAATGGTGGAAAGTTGCATGGCAATATATCTTGAAATGGCTATGGAAATGCCATAATAGGTAGGTACGGTGGCTGTTTTGAGGAAGGTATATGGTGGGTTTATGATACCGGCGAAAGTTGTGCGGTACTAGAGAGGCTAGCAACGGTGGAAGGGTGAGAGTGCGTATAATCCATGGACTCAACATTAGTCATAAAGAACTCACATACTTATTGCAAAAATCTATTAGTTATTGAAACAAAGTACTACGCGCATGCTCCTAGGGGGATAGATTGGTAGGAAAAGACCATCGCTCGTCCCCGACCGCCACTCATAAGGAGGACAATCAATAAATACATCATGCTCCGACTTCATCACATAACGGTTCACCATACGTGCATGCTACGGGAATCACAAACTTAAACACAAGTATTTCTCAAATTCACAACTACTCAACTAGCATGCCTCTAATATCAGCATCTTCATATCTCAAAACAATTATCAAGTATCAAACTTCTCTTAGTATTCAATGCACTCTATATGAAAGTTTTTATTATATCCCTCTTGGATGCCCATCATATTAGGACTAGTTTCATAACCAAAGCAAACTACCATGCTGTTCTAAAGACTCTCAAAATAATATAAGTGAAGCACGAGAGTTCATTAATTTCTAAAACCACCGCCATGCTCTAAAAGGATATAAGTGAAGCACTAGAGCAACAACAAAATACTCCGAAAGATATAAGTGAAGATCAATGAGTAGTTGAATAATTATGCAAATATATGAAGACTCTCTAACATTTAATAATTTAAGATCTTGGTATTTTATTCAAACAGCAATCAAATCCTAACAAAATAAATTGACTCTCCAAGCAAAACACATATCATGTGGTAAATAAAAATATAGCTCCAAGGAAAGTTACCGATGAACGAAGACGAAAGAGGGGATGCCATCTGGGGCTTCCACAAGCTTAGGTTCTTGGTTATCCTTGAATTATACCTTGGGGTGCCTTGGGAATTCCCAAGCTTAGGCTCTTTCCACTCCTTATTCCATAGTCCATCGAATCTTTACCCCAAAACTTGAAAACTTCACAACACAAAACTTAGCAGAAAACTCGTAAGCTCCGTTAGTATAAGAAAGAAAATCACCATCATAAGGTACTGTAATGAACTCATTCTAAATTCATATTGGTGTAATATCTAATGTATTACAACTTCTCTATGGTTCATACCCTCCGATACTACTCATAGATTCATCAAGATAAGCAAAAAACACAATGAAAACAGAATCTGTCAAAAACAGAACAGTCTGTAGTAATCTGGATCAAACATATACTTCTGGAACTCATAAAATTCTCAAATAAATTGCTGGACCTGAGGAATTTATATATTAATCATCTTCAAAAATAATTAACTAAATAGCACTCTCCAATAAAAAATGGCAGCAATTCTCGTGAGCGCTAAAGTTTCTGTTTTTTACAGCATGATCAACAAGACTTTCCCCAAGTCTTCCCAAAGGTTCTACTTGGCACAAACACTAATTAAAAGGATAAAACCACATATAAACAGATGCTAGATGAATTATTTATTACTAAACAGTAAAAAAAAGCAAGGAACAAAAATAAAGTTGGGTTGCCTCCCAACAAGCGCTATCGTTTAACGCCCCTAGCTAGGCATGATGATTTCAATGGTGCTCACATAAAGGATAAGAATTGAAACATAAAGAGAGCATCATGAATAATATGACTAGCACATTTAAGTCTAACCCTCTTCCTATGCATTGGGATTTTGTGAGCAAACAACTTATGGGAACAATAATCAACTAGCCTAGGAAGGCAAAACAAGCATAACTTCAAAATTTTAAGCACATAGAGAGGACACTTGATATTATTGCAATTCCTACAAGCATATATTCCTCCCTCATAATAATTTTCAGTAGCATAATGAATGAATTCAACAATATAACCAGCACCTAAAGCATTCTTTTCATGATCTACAAGCATAGAAATTTTATTACTCTCCAGATAAGAAAAAATCTTCTCATTCGGAATAGTGGGAGTATCATAAGAAACTCGAATACTATAAATAGTTTCCACATTAAAAGTGTACTGTTCAGAAAATGGGTAACCATAATCATGACAAGTTTTATAAATATAATCACTACTTTTTATAGCATAAGTATCATCACAATAATCATCATAAGTAGGAGGCATGCTATCATCACTATAAATTTGCATATCAAAACTTGGGAGACTAAAAATATCATGTTCAACAAACGTAGCATCCCCAAGCTTGGGACAAACATTAATTGTAGCAAATATATTCTCAAAAACATCATCTTCATCAAACATAGAATCCCCAAGCTTGGGCCTTTTCATATCATAAGCAAACTCACTCTCATCATTAATAGTATGGATAGCACCAATAGTATAGCAATTATCATATTCTTCCAAGCAAGTGCCAAAAAGATTTTCAAGATCATAAGAAGTGTCATTATCTTCCACAATTATATTTTCAGGAGGCACAATAGTAATAGGAGCAGCACTATTTGGGAGAGATATCTTTTTACCTCTCTTCCTTTTTCTTTTCTTCTTCTTCACCACATCATGTGTGGGTTCAATCC
This sequence comes from Triticum aestivum, assembly GCF_018294505.1. Taxonomy (NCBI): domain Eukaryota; kingdom Viridiplantae; phylum Streptophyta; class Magnoliopsida; order Poales; family Poaceae; genus Triticum; species Triticum aestivum. Next base: position 97,223,242 of record NC_057806.1, on the reverse strand, counting down.
TCTTTTTGGAGCTCCTTATTAATGAGATTCGTTGAATAGGAGGCTCCTCCTCATTACCTGATTCATCATAAGAAATAATAGGAGGATATTGGGAATTCTCTTCCCTTTAATTAGTATTCTCTTCATCTTCTATTTGTTTTCTTTTCTTTATGTAGTTGGCAATATAAGGATTTTCAATACAATTCACCGAACAATACATATAAATTTCCTCTAGATCAAAATGAAGAACTCTATCAAGGGAAAATTTTGGAATATCCTTAGTTATACGTTTCATTTCTTCATAACCCAAGAGCAAACTAAGTTCATTATGATGTGCAAGGGAAATCAAGTCATCACAATTTTTGGACACAATACGATCATGAAACAATTTGCATTGGGTATTTAAATGATCATGTTCATTGCAAAGTTCACAAGTATGGCTAAGAAAATTTAAATTTTCAGCACAATCATCTAGCCTTTCTTGCAACAATTTAGTTTCTAAGTACTTACGCCTCATGCAATATCTATCTTCCCTATTTGGTGTGTACTTACAAACCCAATGCACTCCACAAAAATTGACGTGTTTATAGGAGACATCATCACTAGTGCAATGATCATTAGTATCATGGATATTCAAAGAATTCGTACTAACAACATTGCAATCATGCTCATCATTCAAAGATTTAGTGCCAAACATTTTATAGATTTCTCCTTCTAGCACTTGAGCACAATTTTCCTTTATAAACTAAACTAGTGCTAAAACAAGAAACTCACGAAAGATATTAAAAAGATGAAGCGTATGAGACAAACTCAATTCCATATTTTTGTAGTTTTCTTTTATAAACTAAACTAGTGCTAAAACAAGAAACTAAAAGACTCGATTGCAAGATCTAAAGATATACCTTCAAGCACTCACCTCCCCGGCAACGGCGCCAGAAAAGAGCTTGATGTCTACTACACAACCTTCTTCTTGTAGACGTTGTTGGGCCTCCAAGTGCAGAGGTTTGTAGGACAGTAGCAAATTTCCCTCAAGTGGTTGACCTAAGGTTTATCAATCCGTAGGAGGCGTAGGATGAAGATGGTCTCTCTCAAGCAACCCTGCAACCAAATAACAAAGAGTCTCTTGTGTCCCCAACACACCCAATACAATGGTAAATTGTATAGGTGCACTAGTTCGGCGAAGAGATGGTGATACAAGTGGTATATGGATAGTAGATAATAGTTTTTGTAATCTAAAAATATAAAAACAGCAAGGTAACAAATGATAAAAGTGAGCGTAAACGGTATTGCAATGCGTTGAAACAAGGCCTAGGGTTCATACTTTCGCTAGTGCAAGTTCTCTCAACAATAATAACATAATTGGATCACATAACTATCCCTCAACATGCAACAAAGAGTCACTCCAAAGTCACTAATAGCGGAGAACAAACGAAGAGATTATGGTAGGGTACGAAACCACCTCAAAGTTATTCTTTCCAATCAATCCGTTGGGCTATTCCTATAAGTGTCACAAACAGCCCTAGAGTTCGTACTAGAATAACACCTTAAGGCACAAATCAACCAAAACCCTAATGTCACCTAGATACTCCAATGTCACCACAAGTATCCGTGGGTATGATTATACAATATGCGTCACACAATCTCAGATTCATCCATTCAACCAACACAAAGGACCTCAAATAGTGCCCCAAAGTTTCTACCGGAGAATCACGACGAAAACGTGTGCCAACCCCTATGCATAGGTTCATGGGCGGAACCCGCAAGTTGATCACCAAAACATACATCAAGTGAATCACGTGGTATCCCATTGTCACCACAGATACGCACGGCAAGACATACATCAAGTGTTCTCAAATCTTTAAAGACTCAATCCGATAAGATAACTTCAAAGGGGAAACTCAATTCATTACAAGAGAGTAGAGGGGGGAAGAAACATCATAGGATCCAAATATAATAGCAAAGATCGCGATTCATCCAGATCGTAACACCTCAAGAACACAAGAGAGAGAGAGATCAAACACATAGCTACTGGTACATACCCTCAGCCCCGAGGGAGAACTACTCCCTCCTCATCATGGAGAGCACCGGGATGATGAAGATGGCCACCGGAGAGGGATTGCCCCCTCCAGTAGGGTGCCGGAACGGGTCTAGATTGGTTTTCGGTGACTACGGAGGTTTCTGGCGGCGGAACTCCCGATCTATTGTGCTCCCCAATCGTTTTAGGGTATATGGAGATATATAGGCGGAACAAGTGCGTCAGGGGGGCCACGAGGGGCCCACGAGGGTGGAGGGCGCGCCTAGGGGTGTGGGCGCGCCCCTTGCCTCGTGGCCTCCTCGTAGATCCCCTGACGTGCACTCCAAGTCTTCTAGGCTTCTTTCCTTCCAAAAATGAGTTCCGTGAAGTTTCAGGTCAATTGGACTCCGTTTGATTTTACTTTTCTTTGAAACCCTAAAACAGGGTAAAAATAGAAACTGGCACTGGGCTCTAGGTTAATAGGTTAGTCCCAAAAATAATATGAAAGTTTATAATAAAGCCCATAAACATCCAAAGTTGATAATATAATAGCATGGAACAATCAAAAATTATAGATACATTGGAGACGTATCACTTGTTGATTTGAATCAATAATCATGCAAAGAAGTAACCAACTAACTAGAAGAACAAAGAAATGCAGGATGAATAACAATGGTTTGACTAAGCAAGACCTTGTCTTTCGTTTGGGATCAAGCGGCCATGATCAGCATGGGGGTACTCCAGCTTCAGAAGATCAAAGTGTTCTACCTGGACCGGTGCAACTTCCAAGCAACCCAGAAGTTGGCAATGCTGGAACTTCTGGACTTATGGGTGGAGAAGGCAATCTGGGAGATGTCCTTAAGTTCATGGAGAATTCTCGAAGGGAGTCCCAAGAGAACCAAAACCGCTTCCTCGAAGCAATACTGACAAGACTAGTTCCTGGAGGAGCAAACCTACCTGGTGCAAGAGTTAGCTTGGGAGAATTTCTGAAAACTCAGCCACCCACATTCTCCAAGGCAGTGGATCCACTAGAGGCAGATGACTAGTTGTTAGAAGTAGAACACAATTTGGAAACCGTGGGGTGCTCAGATGAAGAGAAGGTGAGATACGCATCACACAAGCTAACCGGACCAGCAGCAGCTTGGTGGAGAAATTTCAGCCTTAACCGAGCAAATAATCAGCCTATCACTTGGGAAGAGTTCAAGGAGAATTTTCGTCAGACCCATATCCCAAAGGGAAAGATGGATATCAAAAAGAGGGAGTTTCGCAATCTGACTCAGGGAAGTAAGAGGATAAATGACTACCTAAACCAGTTTAATGATTTGGCAAGTTATGCTCCGGATGATGTGAATACAGAAGCCAAGAAGGTGGAAAAGTTTATGGAGGGGCTGCATCCATTCCTGAAAATGCACCTCTCGATTCATGGGATCACCCAGTTTCAAGACCTTGTCAACAAGGCCTTCATACTTGAGAATGATCATGCCAACCTAAGTGAAGAAAGAAGGAAGAAAGCAAGGGTAGACCCACGCCCCATGATGCATCACCCACGTCCTATGATGCCTGGACCAGTGCGTCCTCATATGCCACCATCACGGCCTAGATTTCCTACTCAACCAACCTTTGTTCCTAAATGTGGGAAGTGTGGAAAAGGGCATGCTACTTGAGATTGTATGACGGGTACATGACTTTGCTTCAATTGTGGGATACCAGGACACCACAAGCTCAATTGCACCTCTCCTTCCGCAAATCCTACAAGGCCACCTATGCAGCAGACTCAAGTGCATCATCCACGAGCTGGGCGAGGACAAGGAGGACCTATGAACTATGCAGCAAGAGGAGCTGGGCTTGGAGGACAAGTATGAGGATAGCCAAGGCTGAATTATGTGGCTGCAGAGAAACTAGGAGAAGCTACAAATGTTGTCATCGGTAAACTACCCATTCCTCCTTCAGTTGGTACAGTTCTTTTTGATACCGGTGCCACACACTCATTTATTTCCCAAGATTTTGTGAATAAGAATGGATTAACATGCACACCGTTGGAAAAGACTTTAGGAGTTAACTCACCTGGAGGGAAGATTACAGTAGAGGCAATGCGCAGAAATCAACAAATAATAATACACAACACCAAATTTTCAGCAAACCTGCATGTTATAGAGATGTCAGGGTTAGAAATAATCCTGGGGATGGATTGGTTAGCTGCTAATGGAGTAAAAGTCGACACGTGGCATGGCCTAACTGAGGCCCATTCCTATGAAAAGGCCGGCCTATTTGACTTGGTCAAAAGGTGGCGGGTTGGCCCACGGCAAGCCTGTTAACGACCTGTTCGCATATAACCCATTTACAGCCCGCTAACCCAGGGCCCGTTTATGGCCTATCTGAATTAGGCCCAGTAGCGTCATCTGGGCCGTCCAACATAATTCCAGCCCGTTTTAACTTCTGGCCCATGTATGGCCCATGACGTCTTTCGGCCCATATGAGGCCCTTAGTAACCCTCGGCCCATTAACGCCCCGTGGTAAAACTGCCCCGTAATGAACAGTGTATCACTTTATACCCATTAACGGCCCATTATTTTGTTGGGCCATTTCTAGCCCATGTTATCTTTCGACCTTCTCAGGGCCCATTTCCAGCATTCGTTTACTTTCAGCCTGTTACTGTCATTTTCTGCTTGTGGGCCAAATTCAGCCCGTGGTTATAGTCGGCCCATTAATACGTTGGGCCATTTTCATAGTGTCATCAAATACAACCGATTAACGACGACCCATTATGGTCGGCCCATGAACGAACTATTTCAACTCTAGCCCATTTACGACCATAATGTGGTGTGTTATTGGCCCATGGTTGGCCAACCGATCATACAGTCCGTAGAAGGCCCATTGATGACACGGCCCGTAGAAGGCCCATTGTGTTTACGACCCGTATAAGGCCCATTGTTTCTACGCCCCATAGAAGGCCCATTATTTCTACGGCCCTTAGAAGGCCCATTGTTTCTACGACCCGTAGGAGGCCCATGTTAACTACAGTAAATATGTAGCCCATGGTTAATGTGGCCTAGTTTTAAAAAATAGGTTATTGTGACCACTAGCAAACCACGGAAAAAGAACTGCACTGACTACAAGAAAACAAATAAACAAGACAATAAGGAAATAACTAAGCGAGCAACTTACACTAGGCTATCACGGCTATCACACATATTATATCCACTGGGCATCAAAGTTCGCCACCAGTGCAAATATAGGGAACACTCTACACTATACAAAAAATGGCTTGCTATTTTGTTCAGCCGGTGGCTGCACATTAAGAACAAATTTTGTATCGCACCAAAGCAAATTACAACCATAAAACAAAAGGAAGGTTGGCATAAAAGTTAACAGTCTAGCAGATAAATGCACCACCAGAAGTTCAGAAGCTCAGTTCATTTGACCTAACTGTTACATTTTCATGCTGTACTGTCAGATGGAGCACCATAACCTTCGCCTTCAGTTATCCTAGGCTCCTGAACAACAAAGCAAATGTCTGATAGTCTGGTTTTGAAACCATGCATATCTTGACAACATCGAACAATGCCTCTCCTTGTTTCACAAAGGGTCTCTGTTAAGGAATGGACTTGTGTCTGGAGCGCAGATACACATTGTTTTGAGCTTGCATATCTTGATCATGAGGCAGTTTGGACGAGATTGCCTTAACAACCAACCCAATATTATGCAGGAACATGCTTTTGGCACTGTTAGTGGACAGGTACTGACCCACTGCCGCAAGAGCTGACATTGCGATTATAGTTGCCTCGCCACCTTCAGAAGGTGGCGGTTCCACCATTTTTTTCCATAGCCAGCTGAAAAGTCGACGTTTTACATTAGTAGTACCAGAACAGAAGATATTAAGGAGGCAACAAAACCAAACAAAATAGCTTTGGCCTATATACAGAACTTATTCTAGTGAACCCATGTAAAATATTAGTTGCATTTTATTGCAAAGTACATAATAAAACCAGGTTCCGAACATATGGCCATGTACCATCGCTAATGTATTGTCCATTTCTTCACATTGTATTGCGGGCTAAGGATAAAGAGACGAAGTTTATAATACGGTAAGCATAGTATGACATCATTCATATCACAAAACAACTGAGAACAGACAAACATGCAATTGTAACGTTGTGTGGGCAAGTCCAGCATGGAACTAGATTATAGGTCAAGATCAAAGGAATATCACTCCTCTCTTTTAAACCTTGTAAGGTGCAATGATACGCTAAGAAAATTGTGTATAAAATTGAAAAGAGTAATAGACATTGGCTGCAAACCATGCAGTTCAAGGCACATGTCAGAGTAAGTAGTAGTTAAAAGGCATGAGGATTAAGGACTTACAACAGCGGCTTTGACTGGTGTAGTCATACCCTTCTTCTTGCTGGTGTGGCAGTCCTTGAAGATTTCCACATCATTTGGTTCAGGTACTTTTTGGTCCTCGCGGGCTTTCCTCTGCATTTGGAACAAGTCAATATAGATCTGATAATATGGTACAACGAAAAGAGTGAAACAACAGCTAATTACAAGAGCCTCGCAGTGTGCAATATAGCTACGAGATCCTGTCGTTTGTTGGAATTTCACTTTCGTACGGTTGGCCTTGTTCTTTGAACAGTTCACCTATAAGAAGATAGATTTGTGTGGCACATGCGTAAATAGGACTTCAACATGTGATCTGATCATATATATATATAATGTACCTGATACTTCGGATCAGACCAGTGTTTAACGAGGCCCCTCTAGTTTTCATCCAATATATTTTCCACTGGAGATGTTTGGGAAAGTTCACTGTTAGCCTTGCCTTCAAAGTGAGTTTTCCTCAAGTTATACTGATACTGTCGCAGAGCAGACTTGAAAACATGGGTGCAAGCTTGTCTAGTTGCATCATCTTGGCTATCCAACTTGAACCTCATCTATTGAAAATTATGGGAGTCTCATTATCAGCAACCTAGAAAGTATGGGACAGAGCAAGACGATATTACTAGTTTCCATACATAACCATACTTACAGATAAATAGTCAAGGAAGGTGTTGAACTGGGTTTCGTCTTTGTCATTCCTGTATTGAATCCATGTTGGGAGGATACGTACATGACACCTAACGACAACCGCTGCCTCTGATACTAACTTGGCTGACTCTGTAGCATCACGTGGCCTTTTTAAACCTGCCTCAAAATGGATCTCCATTCTTCCTCCTCTAGATTTAGTTAACCTATCGAGCATTATCCCCGATGTTTGTTTTCCTCTTGCGCCTAGGTGCTAGTCCAACAACGAACATAGGAAGTGTTAGTGTACATCAAACTGTGAGACTACATATAAAGAAGCATGCAACTGTAACTTGACTCCAGCAACTACCTACTTGTTGTTGAAGCACATAAGGTTCATCTGATCTTGCCAACTCGTCTTGTGTCAAGAGTGCTTGGGAAGTAGTGTCAGGTGGCAAGGGAGCTTGTGTAACATCCCAAATTTTCAATTTGGAATGTTACACATAGATCATCCATGCATATCATGATTTATTGCATTTCTGTTTCGCAATCCTCGAAATCCTAAGCAACTCAAGGACCCACGAAGAGAGTAGGGGATTTTCCGGTTTTCATATTTGACTTTTATCAAATAATGAAACGAGGATTTTGATTTTAATATTTTTTTCTCTCCGAGTAATATTTCATATTAAATCAAATGAGTGGAGATAATATGACTTCTCCAAAATAATTGAAATATCGGAGGAAACATATTAAAATCATTTATTGGATTCTATTTGGTTTTATTCGGATTTTATTTGCATTAGAAAAATTGCACGTTTTCAAAATTGCATTTTAGGGCCAAGAAAATGTTCAACTCGTCCTAAATATTTTATTTAGACGGTGAAAATTTATTTTGGCATTTTTAGATTTTATTTATTTTTTTAGGATTTTATTTCGGTCGGTGAAATTATTTAAAAAAAAAGTTCCCGCGCCGGCTGGGCCTAAGGCCCAGCCGCGCCAGGCCGCGCCGCTGCCTCCGCGCCAGGCCACGCCGCCGCCTCAGCCTCAGACTAGGAGTCCGAGTCGGACTCCTCTCCGCCGCCGCGCCTTGCCCCCTCCTCCAAGCCGCCCGCCCCGCCGTTTATATACGCCGCCACCCCGCCCCAACACCACACCACCAAGCCCCG